>NC_056627.2:147009973-147227473 GCF_002870075.4 Lactuca sativa
TCATCATGGATTTCCTTGAATCGAGTATGTTTCCTATGTTTCTAGTAGTACAAGCCCATACTACCTTCCACATCTATTCGTACTTTCCTCAAGGATCGCCCTGAATCCTCCAAGTTACTCCCTTATCTACACATACAACCCTCTACAATACAATGCTCCTAGCACCGAGCCTCTTCCTAGGTTTTTCTAAGGCAACCCCCACACTACTATCAGCCATCAGGTGAAGAAGGAACTCCCTAACACCCTCTAATCAACTTACGAATACAATGACATATCACCGACACCAGATAATTCTTCGAATGAAAGGTCTCACACTACAACAGTTAGAATCAAACAAGAGTTGCGCGATATAGTTAAAACCTACCCTTCTGAAATTATTTAGTCTCAGTAATATGTAACCTAGCATATTCGCTTAATATTTCTCTGAAGTTAATGGAACTCCTAAAATAACAAAGCAAGCATCATTTAAGCATCGAGTAATCAGAACAAGCATAACCTAAACATACCATCCTATCAGTAACTGATTAGTACTAGCATGCAAGTCTATAAGCTCATATAGTAGGCACATAAAGGTATCTCCCCTGGATCATTGACCCTAATCTAGAATGTGATTCACATATTCACAAATCAAAGCATATCATAAAACATGTATCAGTATTTTGGGAAAACTTACTTGAGTTCGGTTGAATGCATACACCACACCCCTTTCTTTTATTAGAAAACTCTTTTTATAGAACATTTCCTTTTGATAAAATCTACCAAATTCTCAGTTTGAGTTCAGACACACCCGAGAGTATGCCTGAATCCCTAAAACCAAGGCTCTGATACCAAATTTTAACGTCCCAAAATTTAAGAGTAAAAGTTTCATTTTTATAACAATAAAACCATCATCCAAAATGTTTCATAAAAACCATAATGAAATCAGTCTATATCAATAGTCATCCAGTTACATTAGAATCAAATAAAATGCGGAACAATGTGGTGTGTGAGATGCAATCATACTGAGTTCTTTCCCTTCGATCCGGAAGTACCTGAAACATAAACTAAAAACTATAAGCACGAAGCTTAGTGAGTTCCCCAAAATACCTGATACCATACATATCAAACAGACAATAGGCCATGCCCATCAACCATCAGGCCTTGCTCGGAACAGATCTGTCAATAATGTGAGATGGTTCTGCATCATCACATTCATCAGTCCCCGACCGGTATACATATAGACAAATAAACACATGCAATAATCAGTAAGACAATTAGCATACAATACACTCATCAGGCCAATCAAGTATACATATCACATAAAACACATGCAAGAGTCACACATACAACTAGCATCCTAGCCATAATAAATCATGGGCCGACGTTGGTTCCTTCAACCCGCAAAATGCTAAGAGGACACTCTCCTTAAACTACTGAAAATCAGATAACTGCTCGGAGTGCTAATCAGGAAAGTCCCCGCACTCTGTGGACCTAGAAATGATGTGAGAAACCTAGATCTACAAGTTCTCCTTTGATCAAAGCTCCTTCCCCCAAGCTCTTCTTCTTCAACTCTCACCAACACACACTAAAAACACACACAAGACGGCCAAATCTCTTCAAGAGGGTCTAAGGTTTTGAAATGGGACTCAAAGAGCTATGGAGGCTGAGAAATGAGAGGATCAAGGTTCATTAAGTTGTTTAAATAGGGTCCAAACCCTAAAATTTAGGGTGCATCCCCTGCATGTGTACACCCCGTGTATGAGGAGTACGCCTAGCATACTCCAACTTTTCCAGAAATGGCAAAACTGCCCCCTAGGGACCAAATCTGTTAAATATTTACATACCAAGGGTCAAAAAAGAATGTAATTTAAATCAGGTGTTATAGGTTGCATTTTATATGTTTGTCAACGACCTTAGAATGATCAAAATGCTTTCCTACATGAGAAAATGATTTTATATGGTAATGAAGTATCACATCGTCTATATTTAGTCATTTTTTTATAGAATTTACCGTTGTTTTTGTTGTTTAAAAAATAGCATTTTGACTGGAATACAGGCCGGTTTACCTACTAAAAAAACTTTTACTAAACTTTTATTTGTTGTTCAATAAGTACCATTAAACTTATATTTTTATACACAAAATTTACCATTAAACCAACTTTTTACATATTTAGTCACTTTCATCTTTTCCAACCATCATCAATTTTCGGTCATCTTCTATGGCGAACACAATTCCAAAGAAGAAAGAAAACACCATTTTACATGTTCATTTTACAAACATTGCAAAGTGCATGCTCTCCTTCTTCATCTCTCTCGTGAAAATGGCCCAAGCCCTCCATTTACTACCACCCGCATCCATCCATCCCGGTGCCACTCGCCTTTCCCTAGTCCTCTGTAACTCCTACTACTTTGATTAAACCACTCTTACCCCCCCCCCCCCCCCGACACCCACACACACACATTCTTTTCCTATGCCCATTCTTCTTAAATTGTGTGCCACCGGCAGTCACCTTCATTAAAGCTGACTGGAGGTTTGAATCGATTTCTAGGTTTGAATGTGAGTTTGAATCGATTCTGAAGTAGGTTAAAGCTGATTGTAGATTAGTATCTTATTGGTCATGGTGGTCAATGGTTGATATGGGTGGTTGTGGTAGAGAATGGCAGTGTTTGTTGTTGGAGGTGGATGGTGGGAATGGGAGGTGGACGGTGGTGGTGAGAATGGATGGTGGTCGTTGAAGAAGACTGACATAACTTAATGGTAAATCGTGTACACAAAAATTGTAGATTGTGTAAAATACCTATAACCTGCAATATGCATGGTCAGGATGATAAATTTTGACAAGTTCGAGTGAATTTAATGATAAATCGTGTACCAGAAAAATGATTAAAAATATATAAAAATAATAATTCGTTAACATACAATGTCTTTTCCCTTCTTACAAACTACAATTAATAAAGACCATATACTCTCTTACTTAAAAGAAACTTATCAGTATATACAAAATAGAAAAGAAGACAAGTTTCAGCTAGTTAAATCAACGGTCAAGATCTATGGTGCAAGAACCAAAACTTTAACCATGCCCCGACTATTAGCAGCCAACATCGTGGGACTATCACTCTTCCAACATACAGCACTAACAAAATCAGACCTTCCGTCTTCATCACTATCTTCTACATTCAGTGTCCCGAATCGATGCCACGTCAGTGGTTTTGACATCGCCTAAAAACAACCCACAAAACTTCCATTACTCTTCATCATTATAATGTAAAACTTCTATCCCAAAGTAAATGCGACATTTTCTTTACCTTATGATAAACATATACTTCATTAGTTTCACTGCCACAAGCAAGAAAATCACGGTATACAGAAAGCCCCACAAAATTTATATAATTTGCATGACCTTTCAACTTCTGAACCTGGAAATAATACGATTATATAAAAAAGTTAAAATCAAGAAAATGGAGAATATAAAAAAAAAATGAGTAAAAAGTTGCTCACGGGAATGTTTCTTGTCACGTCCCATAAGCATAAGGTACTGTCGGTTGATGCAGATGCCAACTCGTCATTTGACAGAAACTTTACATATGACACGGCTTTTTGGTGGCCAATAAAGATATTAAGAGGATAGCTTATGTTCCTTATATCATAGTAATAAATATAATGGTCTTCTGATCCTACCTGTGGATTCCACAAAAAATGTAATAAAAAGATGATATTTTTTAAGTTTTTTTATGTAAGAAAATAAAATTACCGCAATGTGATTGCTCGACCCTGGATTGTACTTGACACAACATATGTGTGCTCTCATTTTAATGTTGATCACACTTGATTCTTGCTTTGTGCACCAAATTTTAACCTGTGAAAAATAGCAACATACTTTAGATTTCATTACAAAATCAAAGAAATCAGAAATAATTTGCTAATTTCTGTAAAGAGAAAGTAAATTCCCTAAAATGGAAAAGTGACCGAAAGTAGGATGCTATTTTCTGCAATACTACCTTATGGTCATCACCACCAGAAACAAGCATTGACGATTCTAGGTGTGAAAAAACAACACTCCAGGCACGTTTGTTGTGTTCTTTGAACTCCATCACACCCTGGATGTTCCACATGATAAAAACATTATTATATCTTTTTAATACAAGTAATAAAATTTAATTGTAAAATGCATTTAGTTACCTGTCGGGTATTTACATCCCAGATGGTTACTATTCCTTCATAATCACTGCTAGCTATATGGTTCTTTGTATGCTTGTTCCAACTCAAGCAACTAAGTTTTGATCTAGTTGGCATTTCCACTAAAGGGATACGTAATTCTGAGGGTTCATTAACCATCTGAAAGTAAAGGTAGCATGTGAGAACGATACTGAGCAATTATTAATATTGAAGGGAAAGAAAATGTAGAAAAAATCTCACCGTTGAAAAGTCAAAAATATTTATACGCCTTGAAGAGCCAGCAGTAGCAAATAGTTTGTCATCATGGTTAAACTCAATGCTGTGGTAAAGTACATATATAATGCAAATTTCAGTACACTTTTCATCCATAAAAGCAATGTACTCGAGCTCGGATTGATAATGTACTTGAGTAGCTTGAGCTCAAGCTTAACTCGAGAAAAACTATGTGGATTTCAAATATTTTTCTGAGTCAGTCTCGATTATATTATGAGTTGGCTTGACTTTGTTACACTCCTACTTTATAACCATAGTAGCAATACATTTACATTTATTTATCCAAAATAATAGCCAAGAGGTTCCATTGGTTTTTCATACCTAGGGCGATATAAACTATGTGGATTTCGAATATTTTTCGAGTCAGTCTCGATAATAAAATGATGCCCTATGTTTCTACCATAAGATGAACGAAACACATAAAAAATAAATAAATAAATAAAAACATATATAGAAAAAGTGCAATAAACTTTACGATTAAAGAAAAATTATATTAATACAAATAAAAACTTACAAAAATTTCTAAAAGGATTTTGCATTTGTGATTCCGATTAATAGCACTATACCTAATTAAACTTGTAATATGTACTTTATTTTTTACCCATAATGTAAAAAACATATTGTTATTATTAGTTTTAAATAGGGATAATAACTTAAAAGCGTAATATATTTTTCGAATTTTACATATTTAGTCGCTGAGTTTTATTTTTCGTCTACATTTACCTCTTCAACTTGTTAAACTATACACATCCAGTCCTTATGACCGGTTACTCCAAATTAGTCGGGAAAAATAACTTATTAGGGTAATATATTTTTCATTTTATATACATTTAGTCCTTAATATTTTTGTACACATTTAGTTCTTAATATATATTTTTTTCAAAATATGTTATTTTTTGTTTTTGTACCAATTCAGTAGTTATGAATGATTTATTTAGGGTTTTTCTCACGACATCTAGTATGAGACTATCATTGATGCCAGGGATGGATCTCTTTGGGTGCCCATAGTGGCACCGACAACCCCTTCTTTTTTTGTACGCAGTGTAAATTTTTCGATATTTTTCAATTTTTTTTCTACTTACCGACAATACCTACTACCAAATCTTGCGTCCGTCCCTGATTGATGAGATGTTTGGGGCTATTGATGCTTATGTTCATCGCGGCCTCTACTGCTTGGTTGCATAGGTCTTGTAGCTTGGCTTAGGTTTTGTATTTCAAACCTCGTAACTTCTACATATAATATCTGATTTTAACGATCTTTATAACTACGTGTTCGTTTTTTAAGTCTGTTATAACTTTCGTTAAGATTATTCCCGTTAAAATATAATATGTTGTTACTTACGATTTTATAAAAAAAACATCCATACATGCATTCATAAAAAACATATGGATATAAAGATCGTAATTAAAAAATATATTACTTTTTAATGAGAGTAATCTAAACGAAAGTTGTAGTAGACTAAAATACAAACGCATAGATATAAAGATTGTTAAAATCCGAAATAGTATGAAAAGGTTATGACGTTCAAAACACATGATCTAAGCAACCAAGTAGTCGAGATCGCGATGGACATAAGCATCAAAAGCCTAAAACACCTCGTTAATGATTGTTCAATGTAAGATGTTGTGAGAAAAACTTAAAGAAAACATTCATAAGTATTGAATGGATACAAAAACAAAAATAAATTATTTTGCAAAAAAAAAAATTAAGGAATATATGTGTACAAAAATATTAAGGACTAAATGTATACAAAATGAGAAATATATTACCCTATTAAGACATTTTTATCGGTTAACCTGAAATAACCGGTCATAAGGACTGAATGTGTACAGCTTAACAAGTTGAAAGAGTAAATGTGAACAAAAAATAAACTCAGTGACCAAATGTGTAAAATCGTAGAATATATTACCCTTTTACGTCATTATGCCTTTTAAATATATCTAGCTACCATCCTATTCGTATAAAAAACTATAGGTACATCCTTAATATGGATAAAAGGTTAAGTACATTTTGCCGATAATTGGTGTAGAGAGTAAAGTATGTTTTTATTTCCCCACTATTTGCCCATTTTCATTTATTATACATGCCATAGAACTGAGATCTTACCTTGATACAATGCCGGATGAATGAAAATTCTCACCATTTGTAAGTTTTGCAATCACCTTTAATCGACTATATAAAAATAAAATAACCTAAATTAGCAATACTTCCAGAGCTGCAACACAAAGATGGAAATGATCATAAATACCCGTATCTTGTAAATGTAGAAACGGACTGATAATCAGACTGGTTTGAACTATAACCTTCCCTTTGCATGATCTCAACCTTTTTATCATGATTCTGTAAGAGTTTTTGGCATCAATCTCAAATATAGAAAAAACCTTCAACAACTTAATATTGCATGGAAAGCTACTACATCAATGAATAAAAAACATATTTTATTTTTCCTAGGGTTCTTTAATACATATTTTATTAACAAAACATTCAATATTAAAGAGATACATACACACTTATATATGAATCACCGATTGCAATCCTTCAACATAACCATCACAACACTCATGTTGGAAGCTGTTATATGGTTACCTAATTTGGCTGTTATATAATCAACTTCGATTAACTGACTTAACCGCTATATATTCAACATATGCTAATATTATAGATTACCCTTCAACAAGGTTCGCTACACTTCAACAAGGTCCGCTACTCTTTCACAAGTATTTTTGATGGTCATGGAACTGCAAATGAGCCAACAGGAAATGATTGTTAATTTGTGGAGACTGATTCACCTTTGACCCTCTAGCGGCGAGGCAGACCAAGTATGTGGTCCTGCCCTCGAAAGATGAGATTACAAGTTTCTATAGGGAAAAGCATCCAAAAAAGAAGAATCAAGTTAAGTATGATGAAATCTTAGATGAACAGATTGTAAAATCAATCAGTACTCCTAATATATGTGAATGTTCAGGAATTAGTGGAAGTTAAGATGAAACAAGAAGTGGTCGTTGAAGTTACACATGAGTAGGAAACCCCACCTCATAATGTCTAGAGATCCACTACAGAAATAAGAGCCCCACTCAGATATGCTCTTTCAACAAACTACTTGTTAATGACACAGAATGGTGAGCCTTAATGTTTATCCAGAGACCTTGAAATGAAAGACTCAGAAGAAGGATATGGAAGAAGATTTGACCTCGCTTGACAAGAACCATACTTGGTCCTTGGTCAAGTTACCTGAAGGAAAGAAAGCACTTCAAAACAAGTAGGTGTTTCGGGCCACAGATAAGATAAAAGATGGTAGGAGGTACAAGGCTACATTGCTTGTTAAAGGGTTCCAACATAAAATGGAGGTTGACTACGATGAGATCTTCTCTCTAATTGTCAAGATGACTACTATCAAATTGGTCTTATGTATAGTGGTTATAGAAGATGTTCATCTAGAGTAGTTATCTTTGAAAATAGATTTTCAAAAGGGTGACCTAGAAGAAGACACCTACATGATACAACCAGAGGATTTTCTCACAATCAGAAAAGAAAACCCGGTGTGCAAGATGAAGAAATTTTTTTATTGGTTGAAGCAATCTCCAAGGTAGTATAATTGAAATTTGCTAGTTTCATACAAAAGAGTAGGTGAAGGAGATATGATAAGCATATTGTTGTTACCCAAAAAAGGTTGACTCCTTACACATCATTATTTTAATATATGTTCATGACATGTTGATTGTTGGATCAGACATGCACACGAGATCAACAAGTTGAATAAATAGTTGTCATGAGAGTTCGTGATGAAAGAACAAGGTTTTGCTAAGTAGAATGGGCTTGAGCCTATCTAAAGACAGAGTTGTTGATACTTCGAAGAGTTCCCAAACAAAGTACATCAAGAAAGTTTAGAGAACTTCAACATAGTAGATGCTAAACCAAGAAGTACACCATTAGAAAGTCAGTTGAGACTCTTAAATAAATATTCCTCGAAGAAGGAAGAAGACAAAAAAGAGATGGATAAAGTTCCATACACCTCAATAGTTGTTAGCTAAACATGTGTTAAGGTGTGCACTAGATCATATATTGCTTATTTAGTGGGACATATGAGTCATTTTTGTCCAATCCAGGGAGTAAACATCAGGAAGGATTCAAGTGGTTGTTATGTTAACTAAAAAGGACTTTTGAGGCCACCTTATGTTGAAGAAGAAAAGTGGTAGTCTTGGAAGGATTTGTTGATGTTGATTTGGGGGATTGTATGAATTAAGGAAAGAGTATAACTGATAGTGTCCTAATAAGAAAAATAATGAAAGCACAATGATATATTTGGATAGATTTTTAAAAGTATTATACCTTAAGAAAAAGGCCAAACACATAATGCTAGGAAGGAAAAATGCAAATTGTTATTTCTTGCATATTTTTAAATAAAATGTTTATCCGTTGTTGGAAAAATATAGAAAACATGATTATGCTTTTTACGCTACTTTTCTTAGAATAAGAACAAACATGCTCTATAATATGCTTCCAAATTACACAACTATCATAGGCAAGAATTGAACCACTCAAAAATTTGGGTTGAGGGACATCATGCCCTTTGGTTTATTTATGTTATGATAACAACAAAACAAATTAAGCACTTCAGAAAAACGTCAAACAAACTTCGGTGAAACTTGCAGAATAAAACATTTGAAAAGGTTAAATCAAAACTGAACACAATATTTAATGTAGTTCAATCAAAGTTACATTCCTCCACAGGTGAGTGAGTGAGAGAAAGAGAGATGGGATTTTATTAAACTTTTAGGAACTATTACAAACACTCATTATTGTATCTCACTTTTACTCTCACTGAAAAAACTAGCAACTAACAGTGACGGGGATATGAACCTAATCAATCATGACTCCTAGCAGTATCATACGATCAATAGGAAAGACCCTAACAGTCTAGCATACCAAGACACCAAGTGTCTTATACTACACAAGCATAATAAGGAAGTAACCTAGTCAACTACCATACTTGTACTCTAACAGTACCACTATCCTACCATGCAAAGGATATATAATAGGATACATGGCATAGTGAGAAACTCACCTGAACTAAAGAAACGGAAAAGCACAACAACACTCTCAAGCCTTGCATTGCTCAAACCCGTGAGCCAACTTCAATAAAAGAGACCGATCCTCAATTAACAACCCAAATCCTCCAAGTTTGACCTTAAGTCAAACTAGTCAAAATTCAACGGTCAAAGGTCAACAGAAGTCAATGGTCAACAAGTCTATGACTCCCACGTCATTGCAAACTCTTAGCCACATTGTGGAAAGCTAAGGACGAAACAATCGAGCATCTGAGAAGCTCCAAGTCGTGGCAAGCTCTTAGCCATGTCGTGGTTTCTAGCAGAATGCCAAAATCTTCATTAAGTGCTTAATCCTTATAGATCTAAGACCATAACTTCAGATCTACTTCTTTTCAATGAATTAATGGATAAAGTTTCCAACTTTCTGCATTAGGACTCCATTCTAAGGCTAGATCCAATCCTAAGTCCATTGAGTCCTTAATGGGGCAAAACTTATGCATGGACACAAGGTGAGTCCAACATGACTCTTTTTCCCATTCAGAACATATTGTGCATAGAGGAGCCGTACCAACCTTTGGAATTCCTCAAACTCCAAGAGCATCTATGAAAAGGACCAAAACACCCAAATATGGCCTCAAACTTGAATCTATAAGGATAAGTGTCAAGGTATGAGCTTTATACCTTCAACAACTTAGAAATCTAAAGAGGATGTTGGATCCAAATTTGTTCCTTGGCCCCTTGCACCAAGATGAACATCTCCTTTCCCCAAAGTTTACTAAAATCCAAATAATAAGCTCTAAATCAAGAAATCAATCCATCAATCAAGAATGGAGGCTAGGATTTTTTTGGAGGGTTGGAGGTTGAAGAGGATGCCCTAAACCTTGAGTTTAAGTGCTTAATAGAGTTGGAATTTGGTGGCCTGAACGAAAGCCTGGAATGAAGTGAAGAAACCCTGAATTGCAATTTCGAAGGGAAAATGTTTAGAGTATGTCGAAGGCCGTTAGGCCGGAAGCCATACATGACAAACATTTATTCCATGGGGTGTTGAGGGGTAGGCACATAGTATGGGCCTATTTAGTTATTCCAAATTTACTTGTATATGGGTTCAGAGGCCATGTGGTTGCTACGATTTACGGTTATAAGTAGTCGTAATTATGGATTCCAATAACAACTTTTGACACAATCAAGTAATAAAAGAATTCTTTGGTTCCTGTCGTGGATGTACGCCACAAATAAACCAAACCATGTTAAATCTTTGTTTCATTCTATTGTTTTCTTTTGCTTTCTTGCATAACACGTACCCCTGAAGGTAATACATTTGTATCATGAAATGATGAAGAAAGGTGTTACTAAGTTAGGTGATAAGCAGGTAAATTTATGCATATTGCCCATTCATGTTTACCTCATTACCTACTTTAAAACACTTTGTTTATGCTTCTATGGTGAGAACAAATGTGTTGTTGTATACAGGCAAATGACCGAATTCACCAAACCTCCGGGTGCCCATGCTCATTTTGGGCTTACCGGTTTGATAGTTGCGGAAGGACAAGACATTTTCCTCTTTATTGACAACGATTTTCATTTTACCTAGGAATCATTAATTTCCATATTTCATGGTTATATCATTACTTTACAACTCTTGTTTCTTGATGAAAGTGAATTGACCAATGTTTGATTGTATACCCAGTAATTCTAAAGTGTATGCTTAAAAATTCATATTTCAGCCAAACTGATGAGGCAAAATTAGGCATTGCTTTAATGTTGTTCTATATGCAGAATAATCAAGAAGTCATTCTTCCGGTTCCTTAATTCAGGTTATTAAGCTTTCTATAACAAGGCAAATGGAAGCGATGTGTATAGCACAGGCATGATCATAAAGCTGGCGAATTCAACAGCTTTCTAAATGTCATTATAGTGTTCATGAAAATCGCAGCAAGTTTAGAATCCTTTTAAAAGACCAATGATGACGGGTTATTGCCAATTAACCAGTCTATTTGTTAAACGTGACAATCATACATGAGTGTAGGATGTAATATTTAATAAAAGTAAGTATTAATTTGTTAAAAGCACACTTATAACCATAGAAATAGAAACCCATGTACAATAAGTTTCTACTAATACCAGCCTTTTTTCACTCTCTGTTTTGTATACATCCACCAAGAAATAAGAAATTCGAGTATGGCCCTTCTTACTATATCTTCTTACCATTTCTTCCTAATTAATTGTTAATGCTTCCGCTACCGCACAACAAACTGATATTAGATTACTTGTGTTAATGTAACATCACAACTAGAAATAATTAAACTGTATCATAACTTCATAATATCTTAGTAACAAATATAAATTGCAAAACGAAATAAAATAAAATAACACATGACATACTTTTTAAAGAAATCTTCGAGCACCAAGATAATATCAGGTGGTATTCTACACTTGGTATATATAATTGATGATATCAGGTGGTACCATAATTGATGATATATATAATAATCCAACCCAAATTGAACACATGAGCATAAAGGAAAAGCATAACTTACTTGATATTCGAGTGCACTTTCAAGTATTCTAAGGACATCTGCCATCAACGGGCGTTCTTCCAAGTCTCTCTTCAAACACATATACGCTATTGTGATAAAAGCATCTAATGATCTGGGATTCATTCCGTCTTTTATGTTACTATATATAAGATCACTTATCTTGTTTTGAGGGTAGTAGTGTCGCACCAATTCTGTTAGCGACTGATGAATACCATTTTTGTTACTTATAGACAACCTCCCACACAACACTTCAAACAACACTACCCCGAAAGAATAAACGTCTGATTCTTTTGTTAATAAACCTGTTTCAATATAGAGTGGATCACAATAACCAAGAGTGCCTACGACGTTGGTAACAAGAAAGGTGTGTTGTTGATTGGCAGGAGCAAATTTGGACAGACCGAGATCTGAGATCTTGGCATTCCAGCTCTCATCCAGTAGGATGTTCGAACTCTTAATATCACGATGTAACACTCTTTGTTGGGTCCTACCAGGATTATGTAGGTATGCTAGTCCACGAGCTGCCCCAACGCAAATCTGAAGTCTTTGATTCCAAGTTAGATCATCTGTATTGAGATATGAGTCAAGACTTCTCCTAGATGCGTACTCATATACAAGGATCTTTTCGTTACTCTCGTCACAAAACCCTAATAGAGAAACAATATTTTCATGCTTGTAAGTAGAAAGCATAATAATTTCCTTCCAAAACTCAGGGTTTCCTTGTCCAAATTTTGGATCTAATCGCTTTAAAGCAACAACTATCTTCAGCCCTTTGGAATGAACAAGCTCTCCCTTGTATACTTTGCCAAACCCACCTCTACCAATGCAATTTTCAACAGCAAAGTTGTCAGTTGCTAATTTTATAGCTTATAATTGTATCTTCAGGTGTTCAAACTTATTTATGAGATGCATCATTTTGAGGGTAGAAATTGATATAACTGGAAACAAAGTTGTGAGCTTCAGGGAATAGCTTCAGAGCTTCAAGAAAAAGCTTGATGGTAGAAATAAAATGGATAGAAGCAAACCCTATAAGTCTTTTTTATAATTTCTCTCACCTAATAATTTCTTTTTCTTTTTTCATCTTGAATATTCAAAGTATTATTTTTTCCATTTTGGCAACTACGTATTTAATTAGTGGTCCAATAATTGTAATAGGTGGGGTATAAATGTAGGAAAGAAACATCAGGGTGGCGAGAGGCTCTTTAATTGTATCGGTGGGGTATTGTATTCTGCGGCTTAGCTTGTTCACAGAACTTATCTGTTAATTCTCGCTTTAATAATATAAAGACTAAATTACACGAATGGTCCCTATGGTTTGGTGTAATTTGTACGCTTGGTCCCTAACTTATTTTTTTAATTCGAAAAGTCCCTACTGTTTGTTTTTGTTATACGTTTGGTCCCTATATTTTGTTTTTGTTACACGATTGGTCCCTATCTTACCTTAAAAAACTATTGTTTAAATAGGAAAAAACGGTAGGATAGATAAGGTAAGGTGATGGGGGTTGGGGTTGGGGTGTGTTTATATAAATATTTTAAAAAATAAGTGCAAAATAGTTTTTTTAGGTAAGACAGGGACCAAACGTGTAACAAAAACAAACACTAGGGACCTTCCGAGTTAAAAAAATAAATTAGGGACCAAACGTACAAATTACCCTAAACCATAGGGACCATTCGTGTAATTTACTTTAATATAAATAAATAAATAAATAAAACCCTTTATATCATTTTTTTTTTAAACTACCCAAATTTTATTAAGCACCCCAGATAGATGCTGTGTTCCAGCCTCCAAAGCCTCCAAAGCTACAATAGCCATCATTGTTGACAAAATGAAACCTACAGGACAAGTTTTTCTTCCCACCCTATGATGAACACAATTAATGAAGGCAACTACAATGGTGGCTGCCAAGACTATAAATTGAGACTTCATTCTTTAGTTGTATGCATCGCAAACACAGAGAAACAGATAGTATAACACTTAGTGTGAAAGTGTTAATGAGAGGTTGGTTTTTTGTAATAGTTGAGTGTGAGAGTTGCTCCTCCTATTGTAATTCTATTTTAGTGTTTAATAGAAGAGTTTTCCAACCCCAACAATTGGTATCAGAGCCCCGTTAGTGTCCACAGAATTCTTTACGAATTTCTCTGTTTTTTCGTCAAATTTTTTTGTCTCAAAATCCATTTTTGAGTACACCGTTGGAAAGGTCTTGTTTCAAGGATTCCGAAAATATATTTTTCGTAATTTTTTGACCACGAGAAGACCTCCAAAACGTTGGTCAAAGTTTGGTCAAAGTCGCCGGAAAAGTCGTCGGAAAAACCAGGTGGCCGGAGAAGACTGCTGGAGAAGAAGGAGTGATGTCATCAGTGACGTCATCATTGACCAGAAGTTCAGAAAGTTGCAGTTTAGCCCCTGAAGTTCCAAAAAATTGCACACAGGTCCCTTTGTTTCGGAAAAAGCTATAATTCGGTCCCTATTGTCCTGAAATTAATTGTGTTGATCCCTAGACTTTTGAAAAGTTTCAGAAAGGTCCCTGGTTTGCAGAAACGTTTCAGATAGGCCCCTGTAAGTTCTAAAAATTATAGTTTAGCCCCTATAGTTCTGAAAAGTTACAAATTAGCACATAACTTTTCAAGAAAGTATATTTTGAGCCCGAAAAATTCCACCCCACCATTTTTGACGCTTTCGAATCCAACCGAGAGCTCTGTTTTATCTAATTTTTCCTCGAAATATTTGTAAAATAAATTTCCAATTATTTTCGATGGAATCTACAAGTATGATTACGATGTTTCGACTTACGCCCACAAATTACAACATGTGGAAGCCAAGGATGGAAGATTTACTTAATCTGAAAGATTTAGTAGAGCCTATAGAAAAGCAAGGCGTCAAACCCAACACGAAGACAGACGAAGTTTGGACGAGAATAAACAGGAAAATGGTGGCATAAATTCGACAGTGGATCGACCACAGTGTTTTTCACCATGTCTCTCAAGAGACAGACGCGTACAAACTTTAGGAGAAGCTCGAGAATATGTATCAGGAAAAGACGGCACACAACAAGACCTTGCTAATGAGGCGCCTTGTAAACCACAAGTTACGAAGTGGTATGTCCATAACCGAGCATGCGAGTCAGTTCCAGGATCTCGTAAACCAGCTCGGTGCTGCTGATTGGGTTCTCAAAGACGAGGAACAAGCCATATTGCTCTTGAGTTCTCTACCAGATAATTGGGAGACGCTTGTTGTAACTCTCAGCAATTCTGACCCCAGTGGTAAAGTGACAATGGAGATGGTCTCAGACGCCCTAATGAACGAGGAAGCAAGAAGGAAAGAAGTTGGTACAGCCCAGTCTTTTGCCCTTGTGTCAGAAAACAAAGAAAGAGGCAGGGGCAGAACTGGAGGCCGAGGTCGAGGTAGAGGTAGAGGCAGGCATAGTCAAAGTAGAGGAAGATCTCAAGATCGTGGGAAATCACGAGATCGAGGGAAATCACAAGAGCGAGGTAAATCTTCAAATACATGGTTCAAAGGCTATTGCAATCATTGTAATTATTATGGCCACAAAAGAAGTGATTGTCGAAGGTTCTTACGAGAGCAGCTCGAGTCAAGTCAGAATCCAAGCAGGGAGAATGGTGAAACCATGGTCACCATAACACAAGACGTTGCCCTTGTTACATACGAGGAAGAAGCATGGCTACATGTTGGAACTCATGATGATGAGTGGGTGATTGATAGCGCCGCATCATATCATTCGACTCCAAACCGGGATTTATTCACTACTTATAAACCCGGAGACCATGGTACCGTGAAGATGGGAAACACCATTTTTTCAAGCATTGCTGATATTGGTGATGTGCATTTAAAGACCAATGTTGGATGTACATTGGTGCTGAAAGATGTTCGACATGTACCAGAGCTAAGATTGAATCTTATCTCAGTTAGAGCTCTTGATGCCCAAGGATATGATAGTCAATTCAAAAATGGCACCTGGAAGTTGTTAAAAGGTGCTATGGTTGTTGCAAGGGGACAACTTTATGGTACTCTTTATAAAAGCCATGCAAAGCTACTTCAACCAAGTCTCAATGCTGTTGAAGAAGAGATATCACCAAACTTGTGGCATAGAAGACTAGGCCACATGAGCGAGAAGGGATTGGCGACTCTTGCAAAAAAGGAGTCCATTTCAATAGCAAAAGATGTTGCCCTAGATCCTTGTGAATACTGCCTATTTGGGAAACAACATAGAGTTTCTTTAGCTCCACAAGAAAGAACCGCTCTGAGTTGCTGAGCCTTGTCCACTCCAACGTATGTGGACCCATTGAAGTAGAATCTCTTGGTGGAAGTCGGTATTTTGTGACATTCATTGACGATGCATCACGAAAAGTATGGGCATACTGTTTGAGAACGAAGGACCAAGTATTGGACCGCTTCAAAGCTTTTCCTGCAATGGTGGAAAGACAAACAGACAAGAAGTTAAAATGTCTCCGATCAGATAATGGAGGCGAGTACTATTCTTGTGAGTTCTCTAAATACTACACGGATTATGGTATCAGACATGAAAAGACTATCCCACGAACCCCACAACACAGTGGTGTAGCAGAACGGATGAATCGCACTATTGTTGAGAAAGTTCGATGCATGCTCAGCATGACTAAACTCCCAAAGCCATTTTTGGGTGAAGCTGTATTGACATCTTGCTATCTAATAAATAGGTCACCTTCCGCTCCATTGAATTTTGAAGTTCCGTAGAAGATATGGACGGTTAAAGACATATCATATTCTCACTTGAGAGTATTTGGGTGCAAGGTGTTTGCACATGTATCAAGTGAATTGCGGAAGAAGTTGGACCTCAAATCCACTCCATGCATCTTTATTGGATATGGAGATGAAGAGTTCGGGTACATGCTATGGGACCCAGAACTAAAGAAGATTATTCGAAGTAGAGATGTGGTTTTCAATGAAAACCAGTATTATGATTCCAAGGCACCAGTTAACAAGCAACAAAGCTCCAAAGTTTCAGATATAATATCTGAAAATAAAGATGATGTTTCCAATGAAGAAGAGGATGAAGAAGTTGATGATGCAAATCAACAAGGTCTTGAGCAGGGGGAGCTTCCACCCCATGATACTTTAGATACATTTCCAGAAGTTACAAATGAAGGAACTCAAGTTAGACGATCCGAACGAGTTCGTGCTCCATCAAGAAGATATCCGACTTCAAACTACTTCCTTCTTACTAGTGAGGGGGAGCCAGAGAGCTTTCAAGAAGCTCAATCTCATATTGATAAAGCAAATTGGCAGAAGGCCATGGAAGAAGAAATGAATTCTTTGCAGAAGAATCAAACATATGAGTTGGTGAAACTCCCTAAAGGAAAGAAAGCCTTGAATAACAAGTGGGTTTTCAAGTTGAAAAAAGATGGCAAGGGAAATACTATAAAGTATAAGGCGAGACTCATTGTCAAAGGTTTCCAACAAAAAGAAGGAATCGAATTTGATGAAATTTTTTCGCCGGTTGTGAAGATGATGTCTATTCGAGTTGTACTCGGATTAGTTGCCAGTCTAGATCTTGAACTTGAGCAGATGGATGTGAAAACAGCCTTTCTCCATGGTGATTTGGATGAAGAAATATACATGGAGCAGCCTGATGGCTTTACAGTCCCAAAGAAAGAGCACCTCGTCTGTAAATTAAAGAAGAGCCTTTATGGTCTTAAGCAAGCCTCAAGGAAGTGGTACAAGAAGTTTGATTCATTTATGATGAATCATGAGTACAAGAGAACTGTTGCAGACCATTGTGTGTATCTGAAGAAGTTTCCAGATGGGAAATTTGTCATCCTTTTGCTCTACGTGAATGATATGTTGATAGTGGGCCAAGATGCAACGATGATGAACAACTTGAAGAAGGATTTGTCTAAGTTCTTTGATATGAAAGACTTAGGCCAAGCACAACAGATATTGGGCATGGAAATTATCCGTGATAGAAAATCAAGAAAATTGTTCTTATCACAGGAAGAGTATGTTGAACGTGTGATCAAAAGGTTCAACATGGAAAATGCCAAGCCCGTTGGTACGCCCTTGGCTAACCACTTCAAGTTGAGTAAGAAAAATTGTCCATCTTTTGAGAAAGAAAAAGAAGAGATGAAGGCAGTCCCCTCCGCAGCCGTAGGAAGTCTTATGTATACAATGGTGTGTACAAGACCAGATATTGCTCATGATGTCGATGTTGTGAGTAGATATCTAGCTAATCCGGGAAAACAACATTGGGAAGCAGTCAAATACTTCGATACCTGAAGGGTAGTTCGAAACTATGTTTATGCTACGGGGGAGCAAAGCCAATCATGGAAGGTTATACAGTTGCTGATATGGCAGGAGATCTTGATAGTAGGAAATCTACATCAAGTTACATTTTTACTTTGGCAGTGGGAGCTATCTCGTGGCAATCCAAGCTACAGAAGTGTGTCGCACTATCAACAACAGAAGCCGAGTATATTGCTGCCGTTGAAGCTGGGAAGGAGCTTATATGGATGAAATGGTTTCTTCAAGAATTAGGCTTTCCACAAGAAGAGTACATCATTTATTGCGATATTCAGAGTGCTATGGACCTGAGTAAGAACTCGATGTACCATTCCTGCACAAAACATATTGATATACGTTATCACTGGCTTAGAGAAGCAATTGAAGGACGAGAATTAAAGTTGTTAAAGATCAACACCAGCAACAATCCTCCAGACATGTTGACAAAGGTGGTGACACAAGAGAAACACAAACTATGTGCTAACATAGTTGGGATGAGGATTGTTGGACGGAGACTGGAGGGGGAGATTTGTTGTGTTCCAGCCTCCAAAGCTACAGTAGCCATCATTGTTGACAAAATGAAACCTACAGGACAAGTTTTTCTTCCCACCCTATGATGAACACAATTAATGAAGGCAACTACAATGGTGGCTGCCAAGACTATAAATAGGTCTTCATTCTTCAGTTGTATGCATCCCAAACACAGAGAAAGAGATAGTATAACACTTAGAGTGAGAGTGTTATTGAGAGGGTTGTTTTTTTGTAATAGTTGAGTGTGAGAGTTGCTCCTCCTATTGTAATTCTATTTTAGTGTTTAATAGAGGAGTTTTCCAACCCCAACAATAGAAAGGAGTAAAAGGGGTAGGAGAACAAAACCATACAGTTGCAATAGAAAAGAAATTACAAAGAAAAAAATGGGAAAGAGACCAATCTTCCCACTCACAGCGACCCCCACTTCCCCTGCATTTCACCTGGATGTATACTATGGATTTGATGTTCTCCACTATTCTGGAAGGAGTGATGAAAATCTACTTAAATATTTGATCGTTTCAGGTTTTCAATAAGCTCCAGATGAGACCATAACAAATAGTGGTGAATATCTCCTTTTTCTTGACATTCCTTCCCCAAGTAGCAGCAAACTGAATCAAATCTCCAACCGTTTGCATCTCGGGACTGTTTATGTTACACCATTGGATATTGAATTCCTGATCATAGTCGCATAGGGACAGATGATTAGAAAATGATCACAACTGTGACAACCCGAAACTTTCATCCTATGTAATTGGTCCGCCTATCGACTTTAAATATTGAATTCATCATCCTTTTGTCAATCTTGAGGTTCTATATGTGTGCTCTAGACTTAATATAATCTAAATATGTGTCTTACGAAGGGTTGGAGAGTGCTTTGCATCACGAAATCGGATCAAACACACCAAAAGAGGTGTGTGCGGCCACACTCTTATGTGTACGGCCACACACCCATGTGTGCAGCCGCACACCCAACCGCACACCCTCCCAGCCTCACACCCAAACCTATATATGGATGGATACCCCCTTCATTCATTCATTTAAATGCTCCTTTCTCTCTCTCTCTCTACTTTCTCTCTCTAAATTCATCAACCAAGAACACCTTGAAGGCTTCATATTTGTGATCTAGTTCATCTTCAAGCTAATTAGTGGTAAACACTTGAATCCCAAGCTTAAAAACTCATCATGTTCATCATATTCATGGTCCCTTGAAGGTGTACGGCCGCAAACCTTCATGAGGGGGAAGCACACATTCAAATCTCCTTAGTGTGAAGAACAAACACTTCATATGGACTCACAAGAGGAGTGTACGGCCGCACACTCCTGTGTACGGCCGCACACACACTCTGTACGGCCGCACACACTTGTGTGCAGCCTCAGACACCCTTCTGGCCGCACACCCCAGCCGCACACTCACTTCCAAAGCCACACACTCACTCTAATGCCCTTATTTGGCCCTAAACTTGCATAGATCATTAACTTGGATCATGTGACACATATTCTTAGTAATTCCAAGCCCTAAGGATGTTTTCCTTATCATGATTAAGCATGAAACACCTTAGTTCTAACTCATTTTTATGTCATCACATGAATAATAGGGGCCATTGGCGTTCAGGGCATCCGTTGACACTCGAACCCTACGTTAAACAGTGAGTTCATACTCCTACTCCTTTTCTGTGTTTTCAATGTTTTCAGGTGGGGGAATACAAGCAAGAGTACAATGGAACTTATACTTAAAACTTATTATTTCGTATGAAATGTTTTCATGACACATATGCTTTTAACGCTGGAGAAACTTAACAGGCAATCGTTTGAACTTGCAGAACTTAATACCATATTATTTGCGAAATACCCTATAAAATGCTATGTTTATATTTCACAAATGGTTTTCCACATTACAACAGTTAAAAGCATTAACCTTAAAACTTCAAACTTGAAAACTTGGAACTTGAACCGTCCTTGGTAACACTCCCCCAATGCTCACGAGTGAAGGACATGTCCTTGGTAACACTCCCCCGATATACGAGAGTGAAGGACCCGTCCTTGGTAACACTCCACCGAGATACTAGAGTGAAGGACTACTTTTAAATTCATTAATCTTACGATTGGAGACATGTCCTTGGTAACACTCCCCCAATGCTCACGAGTGAAGGACACGTCCTTGGTAACACTCCCCCGATATACGAGAGTGAAGGACCCGTTCTTGGTAACACTCCACTGAGATACGAGAGTGTAGGACTACCCTTGTAACTAGAATCTCCTGGAGGGAGAACGTGACTTGAGTGTATAGATTTATACGAGATTGACTACCCCACACCTGGCTGCTAGCTACAGCCGAACCGAAAGGTTCAAGGGTGACAAAAGTCATATTGTGATACTGGCCCAGTTACGAGCCTTATCTAGTCTTTAGTATGGTTATAGAACTCGCAATCTAGATTTATGAAAACGTTGATACATACTTATTAGTTTTATATACGTGTTAAAACTAATACATTTTACAAGGATAACTGTGTTTTCAGAACATAACTTTTGCGGTAAAAAAACTTTCAGGAAAATAAGGGTTTTTCCTGGGATAACTGAACTTTTCATAACTACATTTGTGTAACAAATGGATAACTCAACTTTTCTTATAACAAAATATGGGATTTTCTTGGATTCATAACTTGTAACGGAAACAAAGGAAACTTGTTCACTTTCAGAAAACAAAACTACTTATGAACTCACCAGCTTTATGCTGATTTTCAAACTGCTTGTATTCTCAGGTCCACATTAGACAGGTACCCCGTGGCCGTTTAGAGAAGATGGAACGCGCAGAAGTCACGTCTTTGCTTTTGTTCATATATATACATATGTATAACACTTGCAACACCTGGTTTTCAAACAATTATAAAATTTCATATGTAATGTAACGGTTGTTTACTTTGCTTACTATGTACATTAGTTATGATATTCAACATGACGTCACATCCGCCCCGGAACGTTTCCGCCTTTGGTTTCGGGGTGTGACAACAACATTCTTCTTCGCTTATACATGAGCTACAATTGATGGAGCTTAACATCATACCCCTCCGACAGAGAGCAATAGCTAATGGAATTCTCCCTATATTTATTGGAATAAGTAATTTCCCCCAACTGATTTTCGGGTTAGTGTCATTTGCGCTGGGTTTGTTTTCAATTTTGCTTCTTAACAGCTCCACTGTGTATTCTCCATTCGGTTCTGGTGCACATGTCGTCCGCTCCACTTCTTATTGGAATAGCAGTACCAATGTCACGCATTAGGAACTATACAGCCATCACCAACTGGACATGTATACCACTTCCCTCTATATCCGATGTCACTGATTCGCTCAGCCACAAATGATTTTTTCTTTTCTAACTCGTATAGTTTTGGATATTTTGGTTTGAGTGTGCTATTCTCCAACCATATGTCATTCCAAAATTGTGTACTTTCACTAGACGTGATAGAATTTTTTTGAAAATATCATTAAATCTAATCCCCAAGTCTTTAATATCTTTTTTGGTTTGCTATATTACTCTACAGGGAAATCTGCAATAAAATCCTTATATATTGGTTTCATAATCGATCTAGTCCTTATATCTTTTTTTATCGAATTAAGACCCAAAAACCGATAATCATATTCAATTTAACCATTTTACGTGGTAAACATGTCATCCAACTTTCAAAATTTACATTTTTGGCCAAATTTTCAAGTTTTATTACAAAATTGGTCTAAAAATTACACTCTTGGTCTAGATTTTAAATTTTAATACAAATTTGGTCAAAATTTACCCTTTTAACCGAAATTTTAGAATTTTATTATGAATTCATCCTAACTTTAGTGGTTTTTACAACTTTTTTCTCAAATTTTTGTTTCGAATACGTTTATTCTTTATAAAATCATATTTATATAGAAAACATATTTTCACATAAGAAATCTTATATTTACAATATAAAAGCTTTTTTTAATAACCTTTTTTGAGTACGAAATACCTATTTATAAAAATAGGTATTCATTTAGTACATAAATATATACATATCCGTTTTTATAAAAAAAAATATATACAAACATGTATTTGACAAAAAAAAAAGTATAGAAACACCTATTTTATTATAAATACATTTATATGCAAACACATATTTATAAAAAAAATGTAAAAAAAAACACCGATTTCATAGTAAACATATACATTTCATTTGTAAAAGCACACACACACACACACACACACATATATATATATATATATATATATATATATATATATATATATATATATATATATACATATCTATTTTATAATAAATTCATTTGTATTCAAAGACGTTTTTATAAAAGAAATGTATACAAACATGATTTTATAAAAATATAGATACAAACCTATTTGAGTGCATATATATATATATATATATATATATATATATATATATATATATATATATATATATATGTATACACATTTACTATGAAATAGCTGTTTTTTTTGCATTTTTTATAAATATGTGCTTGCATTGAAATGTATTTAGAATAAAATAGGTGTTAGTAATTTTTTTTTTTAAATACGTGTTTGTATATATATTTTTTTAATGAAAAAAGATTTTTATATATTTATGTACTTAATAAATACATATTATTATAAATAGGCATTTCTTATACAAAAACGTTTTTTAACAGTAGTTTTTATATAGAGAATATAAGATTTTTTATGTGAAAATATGTTTTTTTTTATAAATATCATTTGATAAAGAAAAAACATATTTGAAACAAAATTTTGAGAATAAAGTTGTAAAAACAAGTAAAGTTAGAATGAATTCATTACAAAATTCTAAAATTTGAGCCAAAAGGGTAAATTTTTTACCAAATTGTAGTAAAATTTAAAATTTGGGCAAAAAGTGAAAATTTTGGACCAAATTTGTGATTAATTTTGAAATCTGAGCCAAAAATGTAATTTTTGAAAGTTGGATAACATGTTTACCGGGTAGAAGGGTTAAATTAAATACGATTACTGATTTTTGGAACTTAATTGAATAAAAAAAAGATATAAGAACTAAATCGATTATAAGACCAATATGTAAGGATTTTATTGTAGTTCTTCCTACTCTAAACTCCAACAACTTTTCTTTTTGAAAAGTAATCAATTGGTTTGTTACTAAGTGTAACACGCAAAAATCCAGTATGTCTTGAACCTTAAAGAAGTATATTTTTGCGTAAACGGTCCCTTAAGTACGCTGGGTGTACTTAAGTGTACTCTTAGCCTACTACGCTTTGGTGGTCGCGGAGAAGTTGTTGTCCGTTGGGCGTACCTAGATTTACGTGGGGCGTACGCGCCCGGTGTTAAAAACCCTAATTCCCGGACTTGAGGCCTATATAAACGAATTTAAGTCCCTTGGACTTAACCTAGAGAGCCTCCGCAACCTTACAACGTCCTTGCACTTCAGAGAACCTTGTGAGGCCATTTTTGATCTTTAAAGAGTGCATTTGTGGCCTTTTAGTGTTTATTGCAAGAGGAAGAGGTGGTCAAGCAAGCTTGGATCAAGTGGGTGTTTTTGGATTAGTGTCTAAGTTCATAACTATTTTGGTATGTACTTTACCCGATTATGAGCATTGCTTTTGGGTTGCCTTCACCATAGCAATATGTAGGATGAACTAAGGAGAGAAAGGTTTAATTATGATTTATTAATATATTATGATAATAATATATTAAAGGAGAAATCATATTGTTTAATTAATATTAGTCAAGAATTAATTAAGAATTAATTTTGTGGCTAAAAGAGATTAATTAAACTTAGGGGACTGGAATTGTAATTATAAGATAATTGCAATTGGGATATGGATCACCTTGGAATAATAGGTTGGACGAATTCTATGGGGAAGACCATTAGAAATCATCCAAGGCATGTTCTAGAAGGGGTCCATGGGCTTCTTAGGGATTAAGTAGTCAAATTAGGGTTTCCTTGTTTGATAACCCTAATAGCCTAAGTATATAAGGAACCCTTAGGCACCAAAAACGTGGCTAACACTTGGATTAGGATTTCCAGCCGTTTTTGGTGCCTTCTCTCTCCTCCCTCTTCATTCAAGTTGCTTAGTGGTGTTTGTGACTCCATTAGTGGTGCAACAATTGAGGCACTAAACTTTCTGAAGCCAAGGATTGATTGTTATTGTTATATAGCAATCAAAGGTAAGATTTAAACCCTAGTTTCAGTTATAGTTTATTAGATCTAGCGTTTATGGCTTTGGATAATAAATTGCATGTTCATTAGACAAACTAGATCCAAAGATATTAGGGTTTGCATGTACACCATAGGAATGATGTATTGCTCGATACCCATAAGGTGCTTCAAGATCATGCATCATATTCATCTTGCAAAGCTTCTGGAGGTAAAAAGCTTACACCTTTCCATTTTAATTTTTAGATCAAGCTAGGGTTTTGGTAGTTTATCCCTTTGATGAACTTTGAACCTCTTTTGTTGAGATAAGCACCCCATATGACAAGAAAGGTAGATCTGAGGTCCCTTAGTCATTTAGAAGCATAAAAATGGGATCTTGATGGAAGTATTGGCCTTGTGCATGGGTTAAAGACTTTGGGAAGGTCTTAATGATGGTTTTGGGAGTGTAAGGGACATGCAAAAACATAAAGTTAGCAACTTTATGCCTTAGGACGTATTAAAAAGCTCGATCTAGCTTTTGGACATAAAAAAATTTGATATTAAGCACATAATAGAGAAAGTGCTTAACGTGGATGTACATTGGGCGTACTTAGTGTACGCTGTGCGTAGTCCTCGAGACCCCAGTACGTCGCGCGTACCAGAATGGTACACTGAGCGTATGCTTTGCAGATTGGGCCATTTCTATTTTGGGCTGGCGAACTTTTAAGCCTAATTTTGATCATTGGACTTTTTAGTTGGGCCTTAATGGGGATTATGGGCTATCTTATCAGATTTTGGCCATGGACTTTTTAGTTGGGCCTTAATGGGGCAAGAGGCCCATTGGTAATTGTGGACTTGAATTTTGGGCCCATTAGGAAGGATGGAATAATTAGGCCTCATGGATAGGGTTGGGGTTTGGGTTTTCCCTTTGAATAATCTAAGGTCCTAACATTAACTGATATTATCACTAATCCCGAGAGATTTCGGACAGTTAAGAGATCAGCTTTGGCATTCGGCAGACGGAGGTGAGTCTCCTCACCATACCAATGGGTCTAAGGCACCAAGGCTGTCCCATTATGTGTTACACTATATGTGTTAGCCATTTAGTGAATTTATATGTTTTATGATTGTGCTTGCATGATAGACCTCGAGGGGTTCCCAGGGCACTTAGGTGTATGACCTTGGAGGGTTTCCTTGGCATCCTAGGTCGAAGACCTCGGGGGGTTCATGAGACACTTAGGTGTAAGACCTAGGATGGTTTCCTTGGCATCCAAAGTCAAGGACCTCGGGGGGTTCCCGAGGCGTTGGGCTAGACCATGTGGGAGTTCCCATGGCACCCGAAGTAAGACCCTGGTGGGTTTCCAGTGCTTCCTTATGTGACTAGCATGCATGGTTTATATGTTCTGTATAGCTGATTAGCTAGTATGATAGGTTATATGTGTTCGTATATGGGTGTGCTCTTGGGAACTCACTAAGCTTCCAAGCTTAACGTTTGTGGATTTGCTTCAGGTACATCCGAGCCCAAGGGCAAGGGCAAGGCGTGATGGCACGACGTGCACTCTATCTCTCTTTTATTACTACATTTTGGGACGCTCTGATAATTTAAACATGATGTAATAAAATATGGATTCGAAAACAATTATGATGGATTTTCATGGTTTATGCAAGTATGTTATTAATTAAAAATGAAAAAAATTCTTTATACAATTGGGTCGTTACAAGTTGGTATCAGAGCCTTGGTTTGAGAGATTCGGGCACACTCTCGGGTGTGTCAGGACTCAAACTAAGGAAATGGTAAAAAAAATTTCAGAAGATAAAATAAGAGTTTTAAAAAGAAATGGAAAGATGAGAGTGCAACGCGCGTGATCAGTCGAGCCAAGTAAGTGATTCCCTAGTATGCTAGCCATGTTATGCTACTATTTGAGTTTTGTGATTATATGGAATTTGTTATGTGTATGCTTTTAAATTTATATACGGTTAGGAGCTTGTAGCCTTAGAATGCTTGATTTGGCCTTAATTTCTTTTCTTTGTTTGGATGTGGTCTTAGGGTAGAATCTTTATTCGAAAGTCTATCTGATCCTTTCTGTGTATAAATTGCATGCATAAGGGCAACCTGTTATGATTGGTTTGATTGATGTGAGTAGAGCAAATCTTAGGGCAGTCTAGGATTAGATATATGCAGTAATTTGTGATAGATGGGTTAGTTTGGGTCAAATTGGAGTTAGTAGGCGGAACCTTGGGGGAAAGGTACATATAGGTGTGGAATGTAGTATTGGGCCCGTACTACCGGAAACACAGGACCTATACCCAAACACATGTTGTACCTGGGAACTCTAACGGGGACCAGTATGGAAGCTCCTTGTTGTAGACATCCTGATCATTATGTGTTATGGCTTTTCAGTTCAGCATGGTGGTGACACACTTTGGACCACGGGGATCAGGATCGGGATCTGGATTCGGAGCGGGATCAGGAGACACTGCTGATATCATGGACAACAGGTTACGCGAGCTTATTGCAGCTGAGGTTACCAAGGGAATCCTTGACGCGACCTCGGTCATCTTGGGGACGATCAAGGAGGATATCATGGATCTTATGGAGGTGAGACTCAAATCATTCAAGGTTGAGATTGCAGCGGGCCAGGGTGAGGCCCGAACTCCCTCATTCCGGGAGGTCAAGGCATGTGGGGCGTTGGAGTTTTTCGGGGCTAGGGACCCCATTGTCAGTCGACGCTGGGTAGTGGATATTGAGAATGCCCAACGACAAGTTCCTGACCAGAAGAGGTAAAGGTTGGGTTTGCTTCTTGTATGTGAGGGACAGGGCCCGAGATTGGTTGAGCGAGATTACTAGTTAGGTGGGGCTAGCCGGGGTGGCCGAGATGTCATGGGCAGAGTTTGTTTGGCGATTTGATTTGGAGTTTGCATCACCCATTGAGGTGTAACAATGGGTACAGGAGTTCCACGATTTGCATCAGACCACCGAGACTGTGGCAGAGATCACCGCCAAGTTTCTTGAGTGAGCCTTACTGATTCCACAGTATGCTACCGACGAGGAGATGAGACGGACTCAGTATCATTCCATGTTGCAGGATAACATTCAGGAGTTTGTGAGCTTCACAGGGTGCAAAACCCTGAACGAGATGGTGGATAAGGCCCACGAGCGGGAGATGGAGTTGGCCTTCCACGTGAAGCGGAAGCTAGAGCAGGCCCAAGCAGCAGTAGGTCAGGCTAATAAGCCGAAGATATCGGATTCGTCTAGTCGGGGCCAGCAGGGCCGGGGCCGGTGTGCCAAGTGTAGGAGGTCACATGGAGGAGCATGTAGGGGTCAGGGCACGGTGTGTTATACCTGTGATCAGTCGGGCCACGTGAGCAAGGACTGCCCCAGGAAGGGCCTGATATGTTTCCACTGCAACTAGACCGGCCACAAGTGGGCTGATTCCTCTAGGTTGCAGGGAGGAGGAGGAGAAGTAGCGGCACCTGCGCTCGCTACTCTGAGGATCACCGATGGCCGCCCTGCCAAGGCGGAAGCTCCAGCGGCTAAGAGCCGTGCTTTTGAGCTGACTACCGAGGAGGCTCGGGCAGCGTTAGATGTTGTGACTGGTATGTGTTTATTCTTCTCTGCTCCATGTTTATTTGAAATGATTATTTATTAATTATGCTTGTATAGGGACCTTTTTGGTCAATGGTATGTCGGCCCATTTTTTGTTTGATTCGGGTGCGCTCGAGGTGGAGATTACAGACGACCGCACCGTGAATGTTGCGAGGGTGTATCGGGACTGTGTCCTGAATGTGCATGGCGAGAGGTTTCGCGTTGATTTAGTCCTGATACCATTGCGAGGACTGAAGGTGATTGCTTGTATGGATTGGTTGGGGACCCATGGGGCCATGATAGATTGCGAGCGTCGGTCAGTCAAGGTTTGAACCCCAAGTGGGGGAGAACTGGTTATTCATAGGGAGAGGTCCTCACGGGGACCGACCCTCTGTTCGGCAGCAAGGGCTAGGAGGTTTTTACAACAAGGTTGCGCGGGATTTTTGGCTTATGTCTCGGATACGAGGGTGGAGACTGTGGCAGATGTGGGCAGTATGCCGGTGGTACGGGAGTTTCGGGACGTTTTTCCCGAAGAGTCACCAGAGGTGCCTCCGTAGAGGCAAGTGGAGTTTAGCATCGATTTGGTGTTGGGTGTCGCCCCGATAGCAAAGGCCCCTTATCGGTTGGCTCCACCACAGATGCAGGAGTTATGTATGCAGCTCTAGGAGCTGCTAGACCGAGGGTTCATCCGTCCGAGTAGCTCTCCATGGGGAGCACCGATCCTGTTCGTGAAAAAGAAAGATGGATCGCACAGGATGTGCATCGATTACAGGAAGCTGAATAAGCTAATGGTGAAGAATTGTTAACCTTTGCCAAGGATCGGTGACTTGTTTGACCAAATTCAGGGTGCATCTTGGTTCTCCAAGATTTATCTTCGGTCTGAGTATCATCAGATGAATATTCGAGATGAGGATATACCGAAGACGGCGTTCAGGACCCGATATTGCCATTATGAGTTTGTAGTGATGTCGTTTGGGCTCACAAATGCCCCCGCAGCATTCATGGATCTCATGAACTGGGTATATAGGACGATGCTGGATTGGTCAGTAATCGTTTTTATCGATGACATTCTGGTCTATTCCAAGACCAGGGAACAGCATGAGCAACATTTGAGGGAGGTATTGGAGACTCTGAGGGTGGAGAAAATTTATGCAAAGTTCTCAAAGTGTGATTTCTAGCTACGGGAAGCACAGTTTTTGGGGCTTGTCATCAATCAAGAGGGTATTTCGGTTGACCCAGCCATGATGGAGGTTGTGATGCGATGGGAAGTACTAAGGAATGGATCGGATATTTGTAGTTTCTTAGGACTAGCGGGCTACTATCGGAAATTTATCTAGGACTTTTCCAAGATTGCGGTGCCATTGACCCGCTTGACTAAGAAAAATGCGACTTTTCGATGGGGTGTGGATCGGCAGATGGCTTTTAAGACCCTGAGGCGGAGGTTATGTGAGACTCCGGTCCTAGTTTTACCAGAGGGATTGGATAATTTAGTGGTATATTACGACGCATCGATTTTAGGGTTGGGAGCGGTGTTGATGCAAAGGGCGCATGTGATTGCCTACGCCTAGAGTAAGTTGAAGCCTCAAGAGGCGAATGTGACAACCTAAAATTTCCATTCTGAACAAACCGTATCAAGTCAATAGAAGTTAGAACAGTTACAGTGGAATTCTAGACTTTTAGGTATAAGTTGGAGTATTTCAGGATTTACACTAAAGAGATATCAGGAGAGTGGATGCACTAGGGTTTTGTGCAACACTATTATTCCAAAACTCTATGATATTAGAGTTTATTCCAGGAATAAAATATTTTCTGCGAAAAATCCCAAGACTATATATAGAAATCTGAACTATATTGATTCATTAGTTACATTTTCAGCTAGAGAAAAGCCAAATTCTCTCTCACGGATCTTCGGGTTTTCATCCCAAATCGTGAGTACTTCCATCTAGTTGTATTATATAGCTTAGATTGTGGTTAATAACATCAAAATCAGATCATAACCCCAAGATTTGAGAGTTTACCGCCCAAGAACACTTGGAGAGTAAACTCTTTTATAAGGGCCAAAGTGTGCCCAATATCCCTCCAAACCTTGGAAATGAACCTTGAGACTACCCATAGCTTGTTTAGACATCCAAAACATTAAGAATCAAGGGTTGAAAGTGAGTTCACGGCCAATGATGTTCTTGGGCCGTGAACTCCATTTTAAGGTGTCAAAATGCCCCAAATGTTTAGAACTAGCAAACACCATTAGAACACCAAGAGTAAGGTGTTCATGGCCCAAGAAGTTCCAGGGCCGTGAGCTCCAAACAATGGTGCCAAATGGTGCTATAAACTCTTCTAAAGCCTTGTACACTAGCCTAGTTTAGTTCCTAGTTGAATTAGGAACTTGAAAACACCAAAAACACCCATCCAAGGGAGATTACGGCCGTAATCTCCATGGGATTTGGTCCCAGGGCCGTAAACTCCTAAAAGGAGTTATATAATGCCCTAAACTCTTGCATAGACCAAGCCATTAAGTAGAAATGCTTCTTAGGGTCTTGTAGAGCATCAAACACAAAATGGACATATAAGTGTGAGCTTACGGCCGTAAAATCATGAGTTTACGAAGGTAACCTCCTTTGATAGTGTCATTAAGGCCGTGAACTTCATGGTGGAGTTTTCCTTGAGCCCTACACACAATAGCTTCCCCAACAAACACTTAGATGCAATCCTAGAGGCTAATAACACTTGATAAAGGTGTTTAGCATGTCCTAGGGTCTCTTGACTTAATTATTAGTTGTTTATAGACTAATTTGTTACATATATGTGATATTATATGTTAACTAGGATCATAGAGTGTGTTCAAGACTTCACTTGACACCTAGCTGTTGGGTCAAAATATGGTTTATACTTTAGTTTTCTAGGCAGTTGTATTTCTGTAATATTTATGAATTTTTATGGCCAAGTTTACGGCTGAGTTTACGGCCGTAAACACCTTACGGCCGTAAACTCATTTACGGCCCATGTGTTATCCGGCCCATATTCCAAGTATAAATAGAGGTGTTAGGGTGAGGAGTAGAGATTGATGATCTAGAAGGAGTTTACGGCCAGAGAGAACAAGGAGCGTATGTGTGTGAATCTTTTGTATTTTGGAACTTTAATTCTAATCAATTCATACAGAGATTCATATTATTTTTCTTCTCCTTTTCTTCTATTTTATCTGACATCATCTGTTTGATTGGGATTCCGCACCATCAAACGGATTTGATTGATACACAGGCAGATTAGGGACTTACAATTGGTATCAGAGCCAAGTTGTATCAGTCAAAAGTATTTATTGTTTCATCCAAAAATCGAATATTCTGTGTTTACGGTCCAAGCTTACGGCCGTAAACACCGAGTTCTTGGGCCGTAAACTCTATTTGGAGCATTATTTGATCTTATTTTTGAAATGTTTTTGCGTTTTTGGATAGATCTCGCAAAATTAAGGGGGGTTTGTTCTTTGTGTTTTTCATAAAAAAGGGTTTTTGATCGAGTTTTTGAGCTTCAAAGTCGAAAAATCGGTGTTTTTGATCGGAGTTCTCGGCCGGAGCTTACTGCCGGAAACTGTTCACGGCCGGCGGCGGGGTTCGGGTTTACGGCTAGGGTTTCCGGAGTTGGCGGCTCGGCTCGGAAGATCGGCTCGGTGGAAGTCGGCTCGGCTTCAATAAAAAGGGAAGCGAAGATACAGGCGGCGGGTTTCGAACCCGCCACCTCCTACTCATCAGTTCAGCACCTTATCCAACTCAGCTACCTGATAACTTATTATATTCCTTTGAAAATTAAACTATAACCCATCTTTTTCGCAGCAAGTTTTCCTATTTTGACACTTTTAACCCAAAATTCAATTCCTTTTAAATTTTAAATTCCTTTTTCATCCAAAATTAAAAAAAAAACAATAAATAATAATAATAATAATAAATTGCTTTTATTTTATTTTTAACTTTTTATTTCAAATTTTGATTTTGACTTCCAAGTTTGACCTTTGACTTTAAACTTTGACTTTTTCGTTTAATTTTTAAAATTTTCAAATTTAACTTTTCGGTTTGACTTTCAAGTTTGATTTTTTTCAAGGTTGACTTTTTCATGTTTGACTTTTGAGTTTGATTTTTTTTAATTTTGACTTTTAAATTTTTATCTTAGCTTCTAGTTGTGCTTTTTAATTGATTTTAAGATCTACGAGGGAATTTGAAAACATGAAAGAGAGTCGTCAGGAGATGTTAAGACAAAATTTCAACTTTTTCGATTTTATCCCTGGAGAAACCCTCGAAACTCAGTTGCAACGATTTACTACGCTCACTACTGAGATGAATATAGCCGGGATCTTCTTGACTAAGTCCGAGATAAACAAAAAGCTGCTAAATTCACTTCCGAAATCGTGGGATATGAACGTGGCCATCATCAAGAAGACAAAAGATCTCAATCATCTTAGTCTTGCTGATGTAATTCAAGAACTTGATGTTTTGAAGTGTAGAGAAACAATGAGTTCTGAAAACATTCCGGTCACTGAAGTTACATGTACTCCAGCTTGTGAAGCCACGATTAAATTTCTTCGGGAAAAAATTGATATATTTAAAAGAGAAGTTGAGGACCTGAGGTATGAAGGATATCAACTCAGGAAAGGACAGAAACCCCTGAAGGCTGAATCAGAAGCAAAAACCAAGGACTTTAGGAAACTTCAGGAAGAGTATAGCAGCAAGTGTGAAAATTATGATTATATTAAGAGACAACTTGCTGCTGTAACTGAAGAACTTGACGCTTTAAAAATCAAGTGTGGAAAAACTGATGTCAGTTTCAAAAATTATACTGCGTCAAGTCAGACAGTCGAGTCCTTATATGAAACCCAATTAAAATTCAAAGAAAATCAAAATAAGGGTCTAGGGTATGATAGTGTACCTCCTCCTTACAATCATAACTACACATCCATCCCTATGAAACAAGAAGAAATTGACAGGGAGGCACATCTTAAATACGGAAAACCAGCTGGATTTGTGTCAGGAGGAGTTATTAATGTTGAAAATATTGATGTTCCTGTTACATGTGCAGGTAAAGTAGCAGAGGATGAGAATAAGGAGAGCTCTTCTGAACAAACCAATGACTCCTTGAACTCTGAATCTGTTGCTTCGAACTCAACTGCTTCTAATCAACCTGTCGTTGGTAAATACAGGCCACCAATTCCAACGCAACAGAGTTCTTGTGGCAAGTGTGCATGTGGGAACAACAAGAAACGAGGCAAGGATACGCCACCAGGGGCAGGAAGAAACAACTTCACAGTGAAGAAAAAGACATGTTTTCACTGTGGAACACCTAGACACATTGCCAGAAATTGTCCAAATCGCGCATACGTTCCTTACTATGCACAAGGCTGGCAGAACGTGCCAAGAGGGAGATACTTCAAAAGAAACCCCTCGAGATCACGATCAGACATTGACGACTGGAATGCCAAGATGGCCAAGAATTCAACTCCCAAGGCCAAGAATCAAACTCCAAAGGACATGAATCAAAATCCTAAAGTCAAGAAGGGAATGTCGGCCAATAAGCCAAAATCAAAGTTGTCTCAATGGCCGACATCATGTTCAAAAGCAAGTACTGAGGCACCCATCGAATCGAAAAAGAAATGGGTTAAACCCAACTACAAATGGGTACCAAAGGATCAATCTCCCAAATCAACTAACGATTCTAATATTTCTATGTATTCTGTTTGTGATAAACAGGACATGTCATGGGAGAGAGTAACGTGCAAGGATGACAAAGGTCGAACCAGTTTCAAAATGGACTGGGTTCCAAAGACCAATTAATCCTGCTCTGTTTCGGAGCAGCTATGGAGGCATATCATCAGACTTTGGTTTGTTGGTAGTGGCTGCTCCTAGCATATGATAGGGGACATCTCTCAACTGTACAACATTCAGACCTTTGTTGAGAGTATGTGTCCGTTACGGGAAGGGAAGAAAAGAAGGGATCACATGGGGTTAGTGCTTAATGACATGAAGAATTTCCGGATCTGTTCTGAGTTTACGCGTGCTGTTCTCAGACCTTCTGGATGCAAATTCAATCGGTGACTTACGGTTTGAGTTTTCTTCTCTATACTCCTGAGTTTTTCTTAAGCTGATTCGCTTTAAAGTCTAATTTTTGTTTTAGGATAGTTTAAATTTGCGCATTTACTTTTGTTTCTCTCGTATGCACAAATTTAGGGGGAGAAATAAAAACAAAACAAAAATTAGAAAATTTTCAAAAATCCAAAAACATCAGAAAATCATAAAATAAAAAAATATATTGGTTATGAAATGTGTTTGGGGGAGATGTTCTGGGAAATGATATTAATAAGTGATAAAGGACGACCTGAATCGGCGTAACGTACCTAAGTTGAATCATCTACGCTCTGTGCTCGATGTGCTGGTAAGCGCGAAAGATTTCCAAAAGGGACTTGACTAGGAAAGTTGAACCTAATGAATTTAAGGACTCGACAAATCTTGACCTAGTTAGATCCATTTAATCTGACATCACGACGCTCGGATAGGTTGAGCAGGGAGATAAACATGAGAATCTACTCGTCACATTAATTGAACCCGTACTTGGAACCGTGGCTTAACTTTTCCTCGATGTGCGGATTCTGTCCTTAATTCCGGTTGGATGGGGCGACCGGTAAATTCCGATAAATTAGGTCTGTAGAAAATTATTTTCTTTCTTTCTTTCTGTTAGTCATATGTTGTCTCCTTTGCGCGACTTCTAATCCGACCTGGTACACAACATATGCAACTTCATTTCTCTGTAGGAAATATATATGTGCGTGAAATATATGTGTGAAAAACTTCTCATCTGTTAGCCATATGTTGTCTCCTTTGCGTGACCTCAAATCCGACCTGGTACACAACATATGCAACTTTCTACTTCTCAACCCCTCTAAAGTGATAAGTTATTAAATTCTGAATCTATTCTCTCTCTGAATGGTTGTCTGCTCACCCGGTGTAAGGAGTACTCTGGAAGTTCTTGATGGCTGGGGCATATCAGGAAGCGGGAAACACGTTCCAGTACACTTAAAATTGAACTCATACAAATTGTTTATAGATCTCGCTGCTCAATTTAGGTGGACAACAATATCCCTGGTTGTCGTCAGATGAATGGTCCTTTAGATATAGTATCTAAGGAATTAGGATCAGATATGATTTTTAGAAACTTAAGTTCACCTTGTCTTGTAACAAATAGTATGTCCTAAATTTGTCACAATTTTTCTGTGTTTAAGTGGACAACAATACCGACGATCGACCAGACAAAGATGTGAATATGAAAGGTACCGACAAGTGGATAAAGGCTGTCTAAAAACTTTGATCCCAAATCACTCTTAAAGTTAGATATCATTTTTATTTTTGTTAAATCTGTCATAGTTTCTTCTAATTTAAATATTAGGGGAGAATTAAAAATTAAAAATAATGAAAATAAAAAAATCAGAAAAATTCAAAAATCAAAGAAAAATCAGAAAAATTAAAAAAAAATAAAAATAGTGTTATTTCTGTTTTATTTCTTATTCAGAAAAAATAAAAAATCCAAAAATATTTTTGTTTCTATTTTAATTTGTGTGCTAAGTTTTCTTTTAGTTTTGTTTTTGTCTTGAATAGTGATTTCAGGTATAGATAAGACTCATGGAGTTTGTATTGAAGATTTCTGAGCCAAAGGCCTCGTCCGTGAGCATCGAAGAATTCTCATTCGAAGGAGCAAGAAATGAAGATTATTCTTTCAACATTCAATCTTTCAACCCCAGAAGCAAGGTGAAGCAGAAATTGAAGATTATGTGACAGATTGCATTGAAGCCTCCTCAATCAGTCTGCTGCTATCTTTGTACCTGCTGAAGTGATCCAGAAGATTTGTTCTCTCTGAAGATTCTCAAGCTGAAAGCGCCATCTTTCAAGAATCAGTACGTAAAACCTCCTCACCCAATGTGCGTTCAATGCCAAATTATGAAGAAAACCTCAAGTGCTCAAGATGAAGTCATTCATTGAATATTCATCAAGTTCATCCTGAAGTCGTGAAGAATTTGAAGATTAATGCTGAAGCCAAGTTCCCAATGAAGATTATCAAGAAGAGCCAGCTACTTTTTAGGGGGAGCTTGTTGGGTCATTTAAGAAAAGAAAGCTATAAACCAAGGGGAGATTGTTGGGTCAAAATATGGTTTATACTTTACTTTTCTAGGCAATTGTATTTCTGTAATATTTATGAATTTTTATGGCCAAGTTTACGGCTGAGTTTACGGCCGTAAACACCTTACGACCGTAAACTCATTTACGGCCCATGTGTTATCCGACCCATATTCCAAGTATAAATAGAGGTGTTAGGGTGAGGAGTAGAGATTGATGATCTAGAAGGAGTTTACGGCCAGAGAGAACAAGGAGCGTATGTGTGTGAATCTTTTGTATTTTGGAACTTTAATTCTAATCAATTCATACAGAAATTCATATTATTTTTCTTCTCCTTTTCTTCTATTTTATCTGATATCATCCGTTTGATTGGGATTCCGCACCATCAAACGGATTTGATTGATACACAGGCAGATTAGGGACTTACACTAGCAATCCTACCTCTTCAGTTCATCCGTATCACCCACAATAGGTGAGTTCATACCTCTTAATCAATGTTTTAAATGATTTTAAATGGTTTAAATTGGGGGGGGGGGGGGGGAATACAGGTAGAAAACAACATATTATTAAATCAATCATATGTATTTATAATTGTGTTTTCATTCAGCAGATTTCACATACTATAAAATGTGATGCATGAAATGGTTTTATATCTTAAAAATACCTTGATAGCAAAAGTATTACATTTGAAATGTTTATTAAAATGACATCAAGTCATTGTTAATTATTGTTCAAAACTCTTAGATGTCTTACAAAACCATTTTTACCTTCTTGAACAAAACTATATCTTTACACTTATCTTCTTTTATATTTATCGATGTTATAGTTTTCATCCTTCATTCAGTTTCCCACACTCTTGTGTAGCAAGGGTGTGTAAAGCTGTTTGGACAATCAATTACTTTCCAGTTAACTGTTATAGGGATAGTTAGGAGATACATAACTTTATTCCTATTACAAGGAATTACATCAGAGTCATTTCATTCATGAGTCTACACTATCCATTACATGAGTACCTTACATGAATACATTACATGAGTACCTTACATGAATACATTACGTGAGTACCTTACATGAATACATTACATGAGTACCTTACATGAATACATTACATGAGTACCTTACATGAATACATTACATGAGTACCTTACATGAATACATTACATGGGTACCTTTACATAGATGCATTTTCCTGTATACATTTACATGGATACTTGTACCTCGATTCATTAGGATTATTTATTAGTACCTTCTGTGTAAATTTTACTGCCTATCCCAATTTAACGAGATATCTAGACAGGACTAACCATTCCGAACCCCAGCTGATTAGCACCAGTGGTTGATGAACATCTACATGTGCCTACGGTTGATTCTTACATTAGAATACGATTACGGGACTAACCATTCCTCGGGCCTACTGTTCGTTACAGAGGTTGATGAACATCTACGGATGCCTACGGTTAATAGTTATATTAGGAAATCGATTACGGGACTAACCCTTCCTTCCCCCTGCTGTAGCTATAGAGGATAATTGAACAATCTACGGATGTTCAAAGCTTATACATTTCGCTAATCACGATGTCGTGTTAGTCCTAGTACCATAGGATAACACTTACATGATTATATTTTTCCTATTACTTTATTTTGTGACACATTCACATAAACGATGAGTTAGACTAAGTACTGTTTGTAATAGTAAAAAAGAAGGAAAAACTATCATTATCATAGCAAAACATTCGAGTCTTGGTAGAAGACTATTATATTCTTTCCCTATTTACTTTATTTTGTGATACATTCACATACACGATGAGTTAGACTAAGTACTCTTTGTAATAGTCAAAAAGAAGGAAAAACTATCATTATCATAGCAAAACATTCGGGTCTTGGTAGAAGACTACATTGTCATAACAAAACATTCGGGTCTTGGTAGAAGACTACATTGTCATAACAAAACATTCGGGTCTTGGTAGAAGACTACATTGTCATAACAAGACATTCGGGTCTTGGTAGAAGACTACATTTCATACTAGTAGGAAACATGGGATTTTCTAGGGTTTTCATACTTATATCAACTGTTTCACTTAAAGATTTACATGGCATTCATAACAGCTTTCCAAAACAACGCAATGACACTTAAATACTTATGAATTCACCAACTTTAGGTTGATACTCGCTTTCATAATAACTTGCATTCTCAGGTCACCGGTTAGACAGGTACGATGGCCAGGTTTTGAGAAGACAGAGCACAGACACGACTCGTCTTATTTTGATTATTCATTTTATTGTTGTACATTATGAAAGAACACACATGTATTAAAACTTTACTTTTAATGCAATGGATGATGTTGTTTCTTGTTTACTACTTTACACTGTTATGATACTTCACATGACGTCCTCCACCCCGGAACGTTTCTGCCGTTCTTGGTTTTGGGGTGTGACTGATTGGTATCAGAGAATTGTTTATAGTGAATTAAGTATATCAACCCATAAAATATATACTAACTATAAATACATTGGGATTAAAACACTCTGTCTAAGAGTTATACATTTAATTAATAAATTATTTAAGTAAGTATACGTGCCTGCATTCATACTAAAATCAGTGTCACGATGACATGAACAAAAGTATTACGATTGTTGAATATCACAGGTAAGCTCGGGGATGTATGGTCAGTCTTGGGAGTGGCATAGCCTGATCAACTATGCTATTCCGAGGAGTGATTAGCACATGCCCAATAATGGTTGTGATATGGCAACAAGTCTAAAAACTTACCAACATTACCACAATGAGAACATTATAACAGAACCTAAGTTTAAAATACCATAGGGGTGTTTTGTGTTACTGTAATTACTTACTTGAGAACTAAAATGGGTCTTTATTACTAAGTTGATAGTTGCTAAGTAGATACACTAAGGCTATATGTAACTAGGATGTTATAGACTTAGAATCGGTGAAATTTTTTCCTTACCCCTATTCCTTGTGAATTTGGAGTTAAGGTCACTTATTCGAAGGCCTATCCTGTGTTGATTACACATAACTGGTATGCACTTTACAAATAGCGATATAACTAATGAAGATTTTATAATAATTATCTAGATAGTTCGTCTAATAATTATTTCGTTACCCAAATTCTCGCGTAGATAACATGGCTGGACTCCATCTCCACGGCAACCCGTACCTTCCGAACGAGGTCATTTCTGGATGGTTTGAAGAAGAGCCAGAGAATGATCATCCTATCCCCGTGAATGATCACCATGATGAAGACTTCTCGGACGGTGCTAACTCCGAACCCGAGGTTGAGAACCTACCCCAGACAGCTCCCTTTCCAATTCCTAACCCTCGTCCAGCTTTTGATGGCCCGACGCCTGAGTGGGTGGAATGTTTGGAAACATGGAGCCAAGGACAAGATTGACCCATGCCATTCAATGGTGACCGAAGCTTCTATGACCTGAGCAATGGGGGCTCAGCAGATAGAATCTTGCCAATCTTTGTCCGCAGAGTGGCCCGAAATGAGATTCAAGGCAGAACAACCCTACATCAGATCACTGAAGTTGTCGCCGATGCGAGAATGCATACCCTCCGTACCATTTGTCTAGAAGATGCTCGTGAGAGATCTGAGAGGAACCATGAAGCCCTGCTGCAAGCACTGGCTGAATCATGAGCCGAAGTCATAGAACTTCGAGTACGCCAGAGGGTGTACTAAAGACACCTACTTGTTGTGGAATGCCAACTGGCTGAACTTGGAGTTCACCAGAGGGATGACCGTCGCTATTAGTAGATACTTTACTTTATATTCCTTGTTAGAAAGGAATCGTGCTTCTGTCTATGCCTGATGTGGCATTTTCTATGAAACTATGTTGTACTGTAAGTACTTTTGGTTAGGACTTTATGCTGTCAAGAAATATCTTCTCTGGATATGATGTAAGACCTTTTTACAAGGTCATTTTCCCGAACTTGTACGTCATGAATATCAAAGATATTGACAGTCGGTTAACTTCTGTGTCATTCTTTATTCAAATACTCTTATCATACTTTCATTAGAGTCTATTTGAAACATGCTCTAGTCAAGTCATTGGACTATAGGAATTTGACTCCGGAGACATCTCCAAGTCTCTTTTATTGGTTGGATCATGTTATTCACCAACCAACGATACCTCGGCTAGAATGACAAACACCTTGAGACCATTGTACGAACTTACTTCCGATCTTTACTAGGATTGCATCATAGGGATGTAGGTCAAACCTTCGTGAACATACTTCCATTTCGTACTAGGACTGCATCATGGGGATGTAGGTCGAACCTTAGAGAACATACTTCTAATCTTTACATGAGCGATCAATCTACGTCTAGGTTCAACCATTCTCGCTCACAAATTCATTTTTCTTTCCGTATAACGGAATCATGTCGCAAAAGAAAAACAATCAGCCCCTCAACCAAACACCAACTTTTCAGATTGATGCAGCTACCTTTCAAGCTGTAGTCTCGGCTACCGTGTCAGCTATTCTGACCCACCTTAACGCTAACAACGCAAATGTTAGCGGGATTGTTAACAACAATTCCAATCCAGGTAACAATCAAGTACCTCAACGAGCAGCAAACTACCACGACACCCTAAGTCCCAAGACCAAGTGTAACAAATGGAAGTCTTGGGCTAAATCTAGGGACAAATCGCTTCGAACAGCGAACAGGAAACAACCCCCAGTAACAACCTTCAAAGCCACGACATTGGTACCTCCTACTACCATCCCTTCGAGTATCCCAATTGCCCGTAACCCAGCAAGACCATATGTCGGGGACTTACCGAAGTGCGATAAGTGCATCTTCCATCATCTAGGAGGATGTCGTATACTGCACTCTGTAACTGCAGCAGAGACGGGCATACTACCCGCTGCTGCAGAATTCAGATCCAACATATTACTTCGACCACCAATGTCGAAAACTCTCGGATATGCCATCTATGTGGCGAGATAGGGCACTTCAAGAGAGACTGCCCATTAGGGCAAATCGACGATGGAATAAGAAAAGTTTGACCTCAGAATGGAAAGAGGCAGCGAAGGAACCTATTATAGTATTGGTTCACTTCCAATCGTCAGTATTTTATATGCTTTGAAATCATGTTTAAAAACTAGTGCAACTTGAGTCATATCTTTTGCGAGATCCTATCAGTTAAGGGACTCTCGTGCTGCGTATACTTGTCTTTTGTAGTATACTTTGGTCGCAATAGTATCCCTATAGTTACTCTAAAAGTATTGTAACTCAGTTAAAATTTGCACTGTTGTGTTTTGTCTGTAACGCCTCATGTTCAAATCTAATGTCTTTAGTTTCCATATAATTCTGACTTTATCATACGATTCGAGTAAATCCGATCCTCACAATACCAGCTTCATAAGTACATCTCCTTCTCAGTAAATGTCTTTTAGCGAAGCCGTCATATCAGAACACCGAAGTACTCATGCATGGAGTACCTAATAGTTCTTTTCCTTTCCGAAGGAATCCCCGTAGTATCACTCGTACAATACGTCAAGTTCAATCCAAAGATTCATACGGTCGACCTATCACGGAAGAATGTATACATGAGAGTGTTATATAATCAATGTTCTACGGGTTTAGAATTGATGATTCCACTTTAACTTCTTTTCCCTCAATGGGATGTAAGCTTAAGGAAAAATCAGTTATTCGACTACCTTTTCAATCTTAATTATATACGACTCGTATACACGAGATTGTGATCGTTGAACCATGTGTGAATTCTTAAATGAACTTCAGGACGGAGACTGCCCATGACTTCGATTAATTGCATAGGCATGTGAACAAAACTTAGAACCCAATATGACTCTTATAACCAGATCGCCTTACAGTCTAAACATCTACGGAGATACAAGAACAACCCGGACAACACAGCGAACTACTCAATAATAGAATTAGAAGACCAGGCTTCTCACCCTTGAGAGCTTCGGTCTCATTCTTCCAGAAGTCGAGGGATTGCATCATATGTACCTCGACGATCGGGGGCTCCATTAAGATTTCCTTTAGAAATCGTTATCTCTGCCTCGCATAGATGAGATGATTGAGCAAACGTAAGGAAATAATTACTTTCAGAAATGGACCTGAGATCCGAATATCACCAGTTCGAGTGTTAGGGAAGGATGTCCTAAAGACTACCCTCCGAACTCGATGCGGACACTTCGAGTCCGTAGTGATACCCCTCAGATAGGACCAATACGCCCATAGTATTCATGAGCTAAATGAGTAGGGTACGTCTTTCTTACTGGGATTAGTTCGTCCTTTCTCCTTGAAATGACTTACTTATCTACCCTCGTAGTAAGAAAGAACCCATAGAAACATTACCTTCAGAGGAACTTTCGGAAAGTTCTCTAAAAACGAATTTTGAAATTGGAAAGTTAGATTCCTAAGACACACTGTTAGTGATGTGGGAATTTTAAGTACTCTTTCAATTTTTCAAAACCATTGTGAATTTGTCAACACCAGAGACGCCGACAGAAATACGCCAAATTCTAGGTCGTGCAGACCTACTATCGTAGTCCATTAAGAACTCCTCGCAAATTATAGAAACCCTTTTCGACTTTGACCCAACAAGGGATGGACCTTGACTGGGAAGTTAAGCGAGAGAAAGAACCTTTGGAATTCCAAGTGAGAGACCAAATTCTTGAGGAAGTCTCACTCTGTGAAGGGCTTAATATGCTTCGTAAAGCGTGGAAAGCTAAATCCAATATATTTAGGACCTCCGGGATTCTTACCAGAATCGGTCATGTATCTCACAAACTAGACCTACTCCACGAACTCAGTAACGTACATTTTACTCTTCGTGGCTTGAACTTGAAACAGTACCTTTCCGTTAGGACTCTCGTAAGCCCACTCGACGAGATCGAGATTAACGAGATCCTCGCCTTCGTATTAGAACTGTAATGACCCTCGACAGAGAGGTCAAGCGGACAAAGCAACGCCGTCGCCCGTTAGTGAAGATTCGTTGGAATACCAACCGAGGACCCGAATTTACTTATGAGCGTGAGAATCAATCGATTTGGAAGTTTCCACCTCACGACTCGATCACTTCTACCTACTTCCTTACATAGATTCTAATTTCGGGAAGAAATTCCCTCTAACGGGGGGATGATGTGACAACCCGAAATTTCCATTATGAACAAACCATATCAAGTCAATAGAAGTTAGAACAGTTATAGTGAAATTCCAGACTTTTGGGTATAAGTTGGAGTATTTCAGGATTTACACTTAAGGAGATATCAGGAGAGTGGATGCACTAGGATTTTGTGCAACACTGTTATTCCAAAACTCTATGATATTAGAGTTCATTCCGGGAATAAAATATTTTCTGCCAAAAATCCCAGTACTATATATAGAAATCTGAACCATATTCATTCATTAGTTACATTTCCAGCTAGAGAAAAGCCAAATTCTCTCTCACGGATCTTTGGGTTTTCATCCCAAATCATGAGTACTTCCATCTAGTTGTATTATATAGCTTAGATTGTGCTTAATAACATCAAAATCGGATCAAACCCCCAAGATTTGAGAGTTTACCGCCCAAGAACACTTGGAGAGTAAACTCTTTTATAAGGGCCAAAGTGTGCCAATTGTCCCTCCAAACCTTGGAAATGAACCTTGAGACTACCCATAGCTTGTTTAGACATCCAAAACATTAAGAATCAAGGGTTGAAAGTGAGTTCACGGCCAAGGATGTTCTTGGGCCGTGAACTCCATTTTAAGGTGTCAAAATGCCCCAAATGTCTTCCTTAAGCCAAGAGACTAGCATAGCACTGTACCCTAATGTGTTTAGGACTAGCAAACACCATTAGAACACCAAGAGTAAGGTGTTCACGGCCAAGAAGTTCCAGGGCCGTGAACTCTAAACAATAGTGCCAAATGGTGCTACAAACTCTTCTAAAGCCTTGTACACTAGCCTAGTTTAGTTCCTAGTTGAATTAGGAACTTGAAAACACCAAAAACACCCATCCAAGGGAGATTACGGCCGTAATCTCCATGGGATTTAGTCCCAGGGCCGTAAACTCCTAAAATGAGTTATATAATGCCCTAAACTCTTGCATAGACCAAGCCATTAAGTAGAAATGCTTCTTAGGGTCTTGTAGAGCATCAAACACAAAATGGACATATAAGTGTGAGCTTACGGCCGTAAAATCATGAGTTTACGAAGGTAACCTCCTTTGATAGTTTCATTAGGGCCGTGAACTTCATGGTTGAGTTTTCCTTGAGCCCTACACACAATAGCTTCCCCAACAAACACTTAGATGCAATCCTAGAGGCTAATGACACTTAATAAAGGTGTTTAGCATGTCCTAGGGTGTCTTGACTTAATTATTAGTTGCTTATAAACTAATTTGTTATATATATGTGATATTATATGTTAACTAGGATCATAGAGTGTGTTCAAGACTTCACTTGACACCTAGCAATCCTACCTCTTCAGTTCATCCGTATCACCCACAATAGGTGAGTTCATACCCCTTAATCAATGTTTTAAATGATTTTAAATACTTTAAATGGGGGGGGGGGGAATACAGGTAGAAAACAACATGTTATTAAATCAATCATATGTATTTATAACTGTGTTTTCATTCAGCAGATTTCACATACTACAAAATGTGATGCATGAAATGGTTTTATATCTTAAAAATACCTTGATAGCAAAAGTATTACATTTTAAATGTTTATTAAAATGACATCAAGTCATTGTAAATTATTGTTCAAAACTCTTAGATGTCTTACAAAACCATTTTTACCTTCTTGAACAAAACTATATCTTTACACTTATCTTCTTTTATATGTATCGATGTTATAGTTTTCATCCTTCATTCAGTTTCCCACACTCTTGTGTAGCAAGGGTGTGTAAAGCTGTTTCGACAATCAATTACCTTTCAATTAACTATTATAGGGATAGTTAGGAGATACATAGCTTTATTCCTATTACAAGGAATTACATCAGAGTCAGTTCATTCATGAGTCTACACTATACATTACATGAATACATTACATGAGTACCTTACATGAATACATTACATGAGTACCTTACACGAATACATTACATGAGTACCTTACATGAATACATTACATGAGTACCTTACATGAATACATTACATGAGTACCTTACATGAATACATTACATGAGTACCTTACATGAATACATTACATGGGTACCTTTACATAGATACATTTTCCCGTATACATTTACATGGATACTTGTACCTCGATCCATTAGGATGATTTATTAGTACCTTCTGTGTAAATTGTCCTGCCTATCCCAGTTCAACGGGATATCTATACGGGACTAACCATTCCGAAGCCCAGTTGATTAGCACCAGTGGTTGATGAACATCTACGGATGCCTACGGTTGATTCTTACATTAGAATACGATTATGGGATTAACCATTCCTCGGGCCTACTGTTCGCTACAGAGGTTGATGAACATCTACGGATGCCTACGGTTAATACTTATATTAGGAAATCGATTATGGGACTAACCCTTCCTTCCCCCTGCTGTAGCTACAGAGGATAATTGAACAATCTACGGATGATCAAACGTTATACATTTCGCTATTCACGATGTCGTGTTAGTCCTAGTACCAAAGGATAACACTTACATGGTTATATTTTTCCTATTACTTTATTTTGTGTCACATTCACATAAACAATGAGTTAGACTAAGTACCGTTTGTAATAGTCAAAAAGAAGGAAAAACTATCATTATCATTGCAAAACATTCGAGTCTTGGTAGAAGACTTTTATATTCTTTTCCTAATTACTTTATTTTGTGATACATTCACATAAACGATGAGTTAGACTAAGTACTGTTTGTAATAGTCAAAAAGAAGGAAAAAATATCATTATCATAGCAAAACATTAAGGTCTTGGTAGAATATTGCATTGTCATAACAAAAAATTCGGGTCTTGGTAGAAGACTACATTGTCATAACAAAACATTCGGGTCTTGGTAGAAGACTACATTTCATACTAGTAGGAAACATGGGATTTTCTAGGATTTTTCATACTTATATCAACTGTTTCATTTAAAGATTTACATGGCATTCATAACAGCTTTCCAAAACAAGGCAATGACACTTAAATACTTATGAATTCACCAGCTTTAGGCTGATACTCGCTTTCAAAATAACTTGTATTCTTAGGTCATCGGTTAGACAGGTACGATGGCCAGGTTTGAGAAGACGGAGCACAGACAAGGCTCATCTTATTTTGATTATTCATTTTATTGTTGTACATTATGAAAGAGCACACATGTATTAAAACTTTACTTTTAATGTAATGGATGATGTTGTTGCTTGTTTACTACTTTACACTGTTATGATACTTCACATGACGTCCTCCACCCCGGAACGTTTCCGCCGTTATTGGTTTTGGGGTGTGACAGCGAATTAACCCACGCATGACCTGGAGTTGGGGCGGTGGTTTTTGCTCTCAAAATTTGGAGACACTATTTGTATGGAGTGCGGTTCACTATCTATACCGATCACAAGAGTCTGAAATATTTGATGGATAAACAGATACTCAACATGCGTCAGAGGAGGTGGCTGGATGTGCTAAAGTATTGTGATTGCGATATTCTATATCACCCAGGGAAGGCCAACATGGTGGCTGATACATTAAGCCGCAAGGCGGCGGGGTCCCCGATTAGGGACGTCTGTATGAGGATGAATGTGACTTCGCCATTGTTGGATATGATCAGGGAGGCTTAGGTCGATGGGGAGAAGATGGAGAATTGGAAGACAGAGAAAATACAGGGACAATATCCTCTGTTTGTGAAGGACAGTCGCGGCCTTTTGACGCAGTGTGGTCGGGTGTAGGTACCCATGTTAGGGGAAGTGAGGCAGAGACTGTTAGAGGAGGCGCACAAGTCTAAGTTCTCTACACACCCAGGGGCTACAAAATGTATAGAGACTTGATATTGAGTTATTGGTGGCCATGCACGAAGCGGGAGATTGCTTGGTTTGTGGAGCGGTGCTTGACCTGCAGGAAGGTCAAGGTCGAGCATCAGCGGCCTCTTGGAAAGGTCTAGCCGTTGCATATCCCTATGTGGAAATGGGAGGAGATTACCATGGATTTCATTACAAAGCTTCTAAGGACAACGAAGGGCGTGGATACCATTTGGGTTATCGTGGACAGATTGACGAAGAGTGCCCATTTCATTTCGATTTCTTTGAGATTCACAATTAGTATGACATGCCTCACACACTGTATGGGATAATAAAGAGGATCATAGACACTTGACTTAATGCCTCACATAATCTATTTTTATAATAGAAAGGATAACTAGCATCAAGGAAAGGATTAGCTAATATCGTATCCCAATATTTAGTGATAATAGAAAGGTGTTAGGGATATCAAGTGCAGGGCATGTCATGTCCATTAGATGATTTTAATAGATAGGTTTAAGGACAAATGATTTGTCACTAAGTACCATACACATATCACCCACTCAATATAATGTGTTATGATGGTGAGCCACAAGGTTATGTTAGGGATGTCAACAGGACCAAACGGGAGTGAAAATAGTTGCCCCCGCCCTGCACCCAAAATCAGTTACTACCCCCACCCCTGCCCCCGCCCCCGAATTCCTTGTTTACATAGCCCCCGATCCTGCCCCCGAATACCTTCATCACCCCCAATCTCGCCCCTTTCCCTTGTTTTATAGGTTAAAAATTGACTTTTTTTGCTAAAAAAATTGTTATATTTTGGGCTAAAAAACTATTTTTCATAACTTTAAAAACTTAAAATCTAGTTTTATAATAACTAAAAATTTAAAAACCCAACATTACAAAACGAAAAATCTAAAAAACATACAAATATAAAATATGACAAATCCAACATTACAAAAAAAAGGTACATGTCCAAAAATATATGATCAATTCACTATCGTATTGTCGTATGATGTGATGTGTAAGAAAGTCATGAAACCCTAAAATTAGATAACATATTGTTATTATATATATATATATATATATATATATATATATATATATATATATATATATATTATATAAATATACAAACGGGGTACCACAGGAGTACGGGAGGAAAATACCGACTCCTACCCCCAGTCCCGAAAATAAAACGAGGTTTCATCCCACTGTCGCCCCTGCCCCACCCCTAATTTTTTTAAAAAATTAATTTCATATGGAATCGGGGTCCCATAGAAAATTTTGACATCCTTATGTTAGGCTCAATATTTTAGATGGAATTAGCATGACCCGTCGATCAAATTCTTGGTGGGAATCATCAACTTTATAATGTTTTAATAATGGCTCATGCTTTTTTAATGATATTTTTTTATGGTTATGCCGGCGATGATAGGTGGATCTGGTAATTGGTTTGTTCCGATTCTGATAGGTGCGCCTGACATGGCATTTCCACGATTAAATAATATTTCATTTTGGTTGTTGCCACCAAGTCTCTTGCTCCTATTAAGCCCAGCCTTAGTAGAAGTGGGTAGTAGGCTAGAGTCGTCTTCTTGATGTTGTTGAATATGAAGTTGTGATCAGCTTAGGAGTAAAGAGCTCTTGTTTAGTGAGAGTCGTATTCGGATTCTGCTTGACCAGCCTAGAACATGAGACTTGATACATATGACAACATGTTTCTAGGGATACTGATTGGCTAAAAACTGTTAATCATAAAACAAACATCCAAGCCATATAAAAATTTGTTTAAGCAAATATTTATCATTATACATAACCAATGACTTAACACATATGATTTGAGTAGATATATCTATTATTTATTATTATGTATAGATGATATACTAAAAAAAGAGTATATGTAATTATGAAACCATGGACATAAAGAACATCAAAAAACGAAGATTGTATGAGAAAGTTAAAGTTATCTGTAGAAAACAAGAAATTATACAAATAGCGCATGAACAATGATCATAAAATCAAAACTTCAAACAATTCATTAGACTAATTACCCTATGTTTTGCAACAATGTTTCGGTATTGTATAAGATTTAAAATGAACTAGTATTTGAATAGAACTCTATCTTCTTTGCAAAAATTGGGTCTTGAGCATGCATCGCATGCCCTGAAATGGAATATCGCATAGTTGATCTCACTATTGAGTTAGGATTGATTACGTTCGTTGGATCAAATTTTCACCTACTTTAAAACAAGCCTTCCTCTCATCTCTCTAAACACACTAAAATCTCTCCCAAATCTCTCCTAAAACCTCCCTCGTTCTCTCTCGGTTTTCCTATGTAAAATCAACGTCAACAGCCACCACGTCGCCGTTTGCCACCATCTGCTACCGTCTGCTTAGCATGACACCCCCACCAATGGTTGTTGGATACAACCTTGACGGTGTAAAGTCCCATTTTTCAAACAAAATTTCCATTTTTAAAATAAGGATAAATCATTCTTTTTTCGAAAACCAAGTCAAAGAACATAATCATCAAAATATAATCCTCCCAAAAACATCAAAGTACTAAAAGATGCAGAATCACATAAATTGTAGGTGGATGTGTACAATCAAGCCTTCGCCTTCCCCAGATCATCTAAAATATCTGAAACACAATAAATAAACATCTGAAACACAATATATATATATATACACACACACACACACGTATATATATATAACAACACATAACTGTATCAGGTTTATAATAACCCTAGATCCGCTCCATCAGATCCATATCAACCCCAAGTCCATAGTAACTCCAAGCCGAAATTGGCTCTATACATACAATATAAAGTCATACCAGTAATAATCACATAGATACACACATCTTACATGCATAATTTAGAAGGCCATCAAAGGTGCCTTCGACTAATGAGTATATTCATAAGACTCACCTCATAGATAGTAGCTATAACACAAGAAGATTGATACTATGAAACACATATTATGTAATAAGGAATTACACACTCAGTCCACACTTATAACCCCCAAATTGACTAAAGGCCAACCCTTGTCAAAAGTCAATGGTCAAAGTCAACTTTGACTGGCCTCCATGTCATGGCCACCTATTGCACCCCATGGCCACTCCAATAGAAAACACTTGGAAATCAACCGATTCCCACACTGTGGCTACTATTGTCCATATCGTGGCAATGTCCAAACAAGATGGTCGCTGAAACTCCAATCGCCACAACTTCGCAACTGGGAGCCACGTCGTGGGCATTGTACATCAACAACATAATGGATTCAGTTGTTATGCCTTGATCCAAACAACTTAAACGTTTAGATATGGACGCCCTCATGGTCTTGATGGTTAAAGTTTCCAACTTTATCCATTAAGACACCCTATTAAGAAATGTCACACCCCCAAACCAAGGATGGCGGAAACGTCCGGGGGTGGAGGACTTCGTGTATAGTATCATAACAACAAATGCAATAGTGATTTAAGCAAACACATCCAACATATATATAATTGAAAAAGTTACATCATTGTATGAATTACATGTTTCAAAATCAATTACAATATGTTGACAAAATATGAAATGTTTGACGCCTTAACGTCCCATCCTCAAAATGCTCTTGATTTCCTGTTTAGTGCTTTCCTGAGAATACAAGTTGTTTGAAAAAGTGTCAACACAAAGGTTGGTGAGTTCATAAGCTTTTGGTAGTGAGAGTTTGAAAATCGATCCTTGTAAAGAGAATGTATGATACCAAGAAAAATCCAATATTTTCCTTATAAAAGTCATGTAGTCCTAAATTCCAGGACCGAAATAAATGATGCGTGGTCTTAGATACCAAGACTGAAAATGTACCATAATATCTGTAATTATTGTTATAAAGAGTGATTTTAAATTGACATAAAAACCTCTTTTGATTTATGTAATCCCTGTAAACTTATGTTGTTAGATCCCTATGTGAGCCGCTATAATCATACTAATGACCTGTATACCTGCTGCGACGTTTCTCAGGCGTCGCGAATATGAAAATGACACTTGTCACCCGTAGACCTCCAGGTCCGGCTGTAGCTAGCAGCGAGGTGTGGGGTGTCAAACCCAATATAGATCTATACACAACTATCACGTTCTCCCTCCAGGAGACTCTGATTATAACTAGCAGGAATTAGATTCCGTACTCGGACGTACGGACGAGAATGTCTCACAATTTAGGTTAACAAGTTTACGTGTGGTGCATAAGTGTAAAGCCTTTTCTTGTGGGAATAAAATCTTCTGAAATGTGTTTGTTGTGTTAATGGAAACATAAACCATACCTATTATAGTTTACCCCAAAACGTTTGTAGAGTATGAAAATTCTTTTATGAAAACGCTTTTGTAATGAATTCACACTTAACGTAATAAAAGTTCCCTTTTGTATAAATGTACCCTTCTAAAAATATATTTGTATTATGTATGTATCATAAACTATACCATTTATAGTTTATCACAATAAGGGTAGAAATAGTAAAGTACATAAACTATACTTAACATAGTTTAATAATGCATTTGTATGTAATTGTGTACTTTAATAATAACACTTGGTTATTTCTATGTATTATCTAGTGAAATTTCATTTGCTAACGGGTGTATATCTAGATATGAATACAAAAAAAATGTCACATACTAAGATAACACATAATCACATATTGATATATATACCTTGCTCAACATGTTACAAGGTGATATGAAATTTATTGTGTTTTTCTAATTATAACAATTTCTGTAACTGTTATTGGAAAATTTGTAGAAAAATCATAAAATGTCCAAATCAAGTTCTGTAACTTCTGAGAGTTTGGAAAATGAGTCTAATTGGTTCATAAATTTTTCCATAATTTTTCGGGACCTCTAACTTGTGTAACCAAGTCCATAATCACAGACTGGTCCGGATTGGTGTTTGAGATGATAGGCAGTTTTGTAAAAATCACCATAAATTGTAGAAAAATCATATGGAGATGTGCAAGTAGTCATTTTAAAGCTAAGAAGTGGAACTACTTGCACCTAAAACAGTTTTGAAAACTAAAATGTTTAAGTTGTCCAAAACAGTCCGTGAATGGGGTCCAACTTTTCTGATGTAGGCTGTTAGAAAAGTTTAGTTTTGTTCTTGTTGTTTTACTTGTATTCTCCCCCTAAAAACTTGAGAAAACATGAAAATGTAGGGGTATGAACTCACCTTAAGTGATTTCAGTAGATGATTGTTGAAGAATGGAGGTGTTTAACTCAAGAACACTTGGAGATGCCTTGAAGATTTTTGAGAATCTAGCATCATAGTTATGGAGTTTGTATAAGTTATCAATGATTTGAGTAGAATGAAGTGTAATTATCACAAGGAGGATGAATTACATTTACCAAGAGTGGAAGAACACTTGATGATCAGCCTTGGGATCTTGAATTAGAGAGAAAAGTTGGAGAGAAAAGTTGGAGTTGGATCTTTGGTGGAATGAGAGTGATTGAAAGAAAATGAGGAGAGAGGTTGAGTGACCAGCCCTAAAAACGTGGGGATGGCTTGTGAGAAGGGTAAAAGTACAAGGAAGTGACAAGGTATGGTGGGGAGGAGTGTGGGTTAAGCATGGAGTGGGTATGGGGTTGCTTGTGTCATAAAATAAGGTAAAGTCAACACTCTACCTTTGTACTTTACCTACTCTCTTTTGGATAAGGTTTTATCCTTAAAATGTGATTGAATCATTAATTTAAGGGTCTTATATGTTAAAATAAAGTTTTGGGTGAAAATCCCGTGTTAAAACAATTAAAAACGGGCCTAAAACGCAAATTTGGTCGAAAACCGGGAGAAAAAGGCTTCCCAGCGAGACCTCTCGGTCCTAGGCCGAGGTTCGGTCCCTAGGCCGAGGCTCGGTCCTTGCTGGTGCTGAGTCGGAAGTGGGTTGCGAACCAGAGGCGAGATGCGAAGGGTCCTTGGCCGAGGGTTCGGTCCGAAGCTCAGAAGCGAGGGTCAGAAGCGAAGGTGGTCAGAAGGGAAGGTTCGGTAGCCATTAGAAGAGAAGAGGTCAGATCCGAAAGGTGCCGAACGTTCGGGTTCGGTTGAGCAGCCTTCGGCTCAGAAGGGTTCGGTTCCTAAGAGGGGTTTCGGCTCCTTAAGTCCGTTTTTCGCGTAGACTTCCGTTTTTGGGCTGTTTTCGCCAAATTCGAGGGTCGGGATACCCCGAGTGATTATAGAGGGTTGGGAGAGATTTCGAGAGAGATTTGAGAGAGATTCCACATACTCAGAGATATTTGGGAGAGATTTGACATACTTGGAGAGATTTCACATACAAAGAGATATTTGGGAGAGATTTCACATTCTTAGAGAGATTTGGGAGAGATTTGACATACTTGGAGAGATTTCACATACAAAGAGATATTTGGGAGAGATTTCACATTCTTAGAGAGATTTGGGAGAGATTTGACATACTTGGAGAGATTTCACATACGAAGAGATATTTGGGAGAGATTTCACATTCTTAGAGAGATTTGGGAGAGATTTGACATTCTTGCAGAGATTTCTCATTCAGAGAGAGATTTGGGAGAGATTTCACATACTTAGAGAGATTTGGGAGAGATTTGACATTTTTAGAGAGATTTGGGAGAAAAATTTAAACACACAATTTTTCCAAGTGCTGTTTTCTCATTAAGATAGTGAGTTATACATAATTACATAATACAAACCCTAATATACAAGGTTTAATTGAGTTGACCGGTTCGACTCGTTGACTTTGTTCGGCTCAGACTTGACCCAAATTTGACTATTGTCACAAGAAAAGATCTCAAATTCTAAGTTCTTAATGATATCACCAAGGCATGGTTCAATCAATAAACTATTCAATTCAAATTTCAAACCAAACCCAAGTTCTAGAAGCTAACGAATGTACTAAAGGTTCTGGAGCTCACTCAAACTCTAAGAACAAGAAGATTTGGGATCGAAAGCTCATAAAATGATCTACAACTACATCTAGAGAACTAATGATGAAGGTGGGGAACTTATACCTCCAATGAGACAAAAATGAGATGAAGAGGATGGATCTAAGCTAGAACCACAATCTGAAGGAACACCAAGAGCTCTGTCTTCCTTTAACCTTCACAAAAAATGGAGTTCAATCCCTCAAAGCAATAATGCAGGCTAGGGTTTGGATTGGTGGTGGGGGGAGGTTCATTTCAGAGGGTGGAGGCTACCAAATGAGGAAACCCCTGAGTTATTGTCCTTAAATAGGTAACCAACCCCAAGATTATGGTTTTAGGCCCAAAACAACTGTGATGTCGTGGAAAATTCACACCACGACATGGCCAATTGTGGATGCACGTTTTCATTAAAACAAGTGTCACGCTGTAACACTCCCTATGCCACGTCGTGGCCAGGAAAAATAAGAAAAAATAATTATTTTAAATTAGAAATGAATACCTAGTAATAGGATGTTACAGTTCTCCCGGTAGCCCACGACGGCGACAACAAACACTTTGGGACGACAGCCACCACCTCACGGTGGTGGCAGCAGGGCTTTCTTCATATCTCTGGCCAAAAGGACGCTCCTGCAGCCCTAACCATCGCAACACACGGCCACAACACCTTAACACGAACACATCTTCACGAGATAACGAACTTAGCCACCATTTTACGGTGGCATGTGGCTAATGGAGGGCATCAACGAGATATAACGATCTTCTGAACGACAACGGTGATGTATCCATCGGAAGAGAAATGAAGAAGGATATCGTGGTGCGAAATCCATCGAGTACAACAGCAGCAACATCGTGACGGACACCTGCTGGTGGTCTTCATCATCACTGGCAAGAAATAGGGACAACGTTGTGTGGCGGCCAGGTCGTCGGCTGATGACAGCGGTCAGATAAAGTTTCAGTCTGTTAGAACTAAAAGGGAGTCGGGTGGTCGCTTGGCGGCCGCTACCTGATCGGAAAATGGGTATGGTGGCAACGCCAGTGATGTGAGTTATAAGGTGGCGGCGTGTTATCCTCTAGGGTCAGGGCTACAGGTGATCCATATATACCCCGTCCTCATGGAAACCTTATCCCATGTTGACACTTTTAGCCCCTCAAATCCAGATTTCTTTCAACTTAAGTCCAAAACTTACCAAATAGACCCTGCCCTCATAAATCTTTTCATACTAAGTCCATATTTTACAAAATATACCCTGATCCCTAAAATCCTTTTCAAATTCAACCCATAAATTACTAAATAGCCCTCAACATTAAAATCCATTGCAATTTAGGTACAATATTTACCAATTACACCTCTGCCTTCATAAATACTTACAAATCCAACCCAAAACTTACACTTTTAACCCCAATCTCAAAAATTATGACGATTAGCTCCTCGAGACCATCACCCTACTAAATATATATGGATTTTAATGTCAGGATTCATTTATTAATCTCTATCTATTTATTTACATAATAAACGGGGTGTTACACATGCACCATCAATTTTGAGTAGAAACATCAACATGCATCTACGGTTGATGATATTGGAACGGTGGGAAGCATCGAGAAGAGCAACATAACCGGATAGAAAATGGTGGAAGCGGTTGAAAGAAAGAGTCAGTTAATGATATCTATGGAGTTAATGGGTGTAAAGGTATAAGAGGCGGTGATCATGGAGGAGTGTGTCGATTTCTTTCAAAAGAAAGAGAGGAGAAGGTTTGGAGAAGCGTAGGGAGCGGTGGAAGGAAGAAACTGGATTACCGACATTCCAAGCGGTTCAAAGTTTTGTGGATTGAGAAGAAGTGGTGGATGAGAGGTTAAAGTAACTTAGGTGGAGGTGTGTAACCAGATGAACAGTGAGAGTTACTGTTCATAAGCGAATTCTTTTTTAATATATATATATATATATATATATATATATATATATATATATATATATATATATTAAAATTTTATTGTAACGAATTCTTTGTAACATTTTTTAGATCATCGATAACTTTTTTTAAAAAATATATATATATTTTAATGAATGAAATATATTCTTTGCAATTTATTTATGGATTTATATTTATATAAGTAAAATTTAGCATTATAATATATCATGTTTAACATCATTTACCAGGTTTTTGTTTTTTTTTTTCATAAATTAGAAGCCACAATAATTTTCTAAGAAACAACCAATACAACAATTCATTATTTAATTAATTTGTCGATTTCATTATTTAATATTTTCACTACATCATAACCAACACACTTTTTTTTTCAATAAAATAAAAGCGTTAATAAATTAATGCAAAGCAAAAAATGTAAAATGAAGGTTAGTGGGCAAGACGTGTCAACCAATTAAGACGGTCCGCCAATTTATTTGAGCATAATAATTAAAAGTTATTACTTGGGAATTAAATTTTTTTATTTTACTATTCAAATTAACCAATAAAAACAAGTTGATGCTAGTCTTTTTTTAACAAGACGTGGAGGTTCAAGTCTCATCATTCCTTTTAAAACGATTTTTTGAAAAATAGAAAAAGAAATAGTTTTAAAAGTCATGAATTTATGACTTTTGGTAACATTTAAATTTTTTTGCCTTTCTTCTTTCAAAAGTAAATCCAAACACATTTTAAAATCTCATTTTGTTGAAAATGACTTTTTTCTTTTGGCTAAAAATCAATCCCGAACACCCTGGTAATATTGTTAAAAGTTAGATCTGAAGTACTTGCAACCTAAAGTTCAAATATATATATATATATATATATATATATATATATATATATATATATATATATATATTGGTTAAATGTTTTTGTTACTGTGAAAGCGCAGTTAAAATGTAAAGAATAAAATTGTAAAGATCGTTCTGGGATAGATGATTTGCTAAAATGGAAAGCAGTCTGCACGAGGGGCTGAAGGAGCAAAAACTGAAGTTGCAAGGACGAGTCTTGTATATGCTGTGAATATAAAATGAAGAGAACAGTGTTATCGTATTCAACAAGAAACTCAGAAAATCCTCTCCGTGAGTTCTTATTGGTTGACTAGGATCTAGTTTATCGCTTTGATTAACTGATTCATGTACTGGTTCGTATGTGAGAGAGATCTGGTTAATTCTTGAATGTTACATTTTTTTCTGTCTAAATCATCCGTATCAATCGTTGACTTGTACTTCGTTTTTGATGCTCTGAGCATTTTCCTGGCATATGTAATTCAGAGTTTGGGTTTTTTGGTTTGGTCTTTCTTGCTTTGTACTTTGCTTTGATGCCTTTTTTCATTCATATATAACATTTCCTATTTACATCACGCTAGAATCCTTTGAAGCTCCTTTCTTTGTTTCCTATTTTAGATCAACCATCAAAATGATGCATCTTTCAAAACAGTTTGAACACCTCAAGATAAAGTTGGAAATGATAACATCTGTAACCAATAACTTCGCTGATGACAACTGCATCGGGAGAGGTGGATTCGGGAAAGTATACAAGGGAAAGCTTCTCCATTCCAAAGGGGAATCCATTGTTGCCCTAAAACGATTAGATCCTACATTTGGACAAGGAAACCCAGAGTTTTGGAAGGAAATCATTATGCTTTCTCTTTATAAACATGAAAACATTGTTTCCTTATTAGGATTTTGCGACGAAGATAATGAGAAAATTCTGGTGTATGAGTACGCATCGAAGAGAAGTCTCGACTTGTATATCAATGATGATGATCTAACTTGGATCGACAGGCTTAAGATCTGCATCGGGGCAGCTCGTGGACTAGCATATCTTCATAATCCTGGTGGGACTCAACAACGAGCATTGCATCGTGATATCAAGAGTTCAAACATCCTATTAGATGATAATTGGAATGCCAAGATCTCTGATCTTGGTCTATCCAAACTTGGTCCTGCCAACCAGCAGTACACTTTTCTTGTCTCCAACACTGTAGGCACGATTGGGTATTGTGATCCAGTATATGTAGAGACAGGATTATTAACCAAAGAGTCAGACGTTTATTCCTTTGGTGTAGTGTTGTTTGAGGTGTTATGTGGGAGGTTGTGTACTATCAACAAGAAGGACATACATCAACCACTAACAGGATTGGTGCGACGATGCTACAAAGAAAAGAAAATAAACGAAATTGTTTTTCATAGTATAAGGGATGGGATAAAACCTAAATCTTTAGAGGCCTTTATAACAATAGCTTATCGGTGTTTGAAGAGAAACTTGGAAGATCGTCCATTAATGACTGATGTTGTGAGAACACTCGAAAGTGCGCTTGATTATCAAGTAAGTTGTATTTTTCCATTGTACTTGCATCTTTTTAGTAATTATCTTAATAATATCTTTTGATTCTAATAGAAAGTGCATTACTATACAACTTCATAAACTCTAGAAAAGAGAAAATAATCAATGATGATCATGGTAGAGCTGTTAAAACTTTTTTTTTAGGTCGACCAGTTAAATACATTAAGTTTAAAGAATGATGGTGATCCTGGTTTGTCAACATCAAAACCATTTGAAGATGATATAGAGGCAGAGGTCAATTCTTATTTCCATCAAATGTTCTCTGGTCAGTTAACTGTTGATGCAATGATTCAGATGCTAGCCCGATACAAGGAATCTTCTGAAAAAAGGTTATTAGTTGGACATTCTTTATTGTTTTTACTACTACCATTATCTATCTCTTTTTACAGTGGTTTGTAGTTTTAAGTGCTCAGGTTCTTCATTTTCGCAGTTATATATTGATATTTGTTTCTAGATCATGTAATGTGATTAAGTGAGCAGAATATGTCTTTAACAAATGATCTCCTTTTGAAAACAACAGTTTTGCAGCTTTAGTTCAAATAGTGTATGTGTAAGGATCTTGTAAAAGTATCTCAGTTTTTTGGATCAAGAACTTTAGACATGTTTACCATGGCTATTCTTAAATCGGTGAATAGCCTCCTAGTTTTTGGAGTCTTCACTCTTTCTCTTATAATCTTACCTTCTTTAACATTTTAACTATAACTGGTTTCATATAAACTTTAGTGAAGTGGGTGCTGAAGGATGGGTCCAAGCCTTTAATCATTTTAGTTTTTATAGGATCAGTATTTTTTTATTTATTAGTTTGTGAGGAAAAGTTGTTGGACAAATATTTGTAACTGAATGATTCAATTAAGGTTGGAATCATCTTAATGGTTCAATTGAGTTATAGGCTCTCTGATAATCATCTTAATGTTTCAATTAAGACGTTACCTCTGAATGAATCAAATTTTTTGCTACTGCTTTTGAACGGTTAAGCTGTCTTACCTTCTTTTAGCCATTAAAAGGTTGGAATCATTCGGTTCAACATTTAAGATTTACCTATCAGCCCCTTAGCCTTCAAGGAGAATGTGCTCATATTTAACATTGTAGTCCTTAATTTAACAATGCTTTATTAGAGACGTGCTGCTTAGCTCTTGAAAACTCCTTTATCTTTCTTCAGAGTATATCTACTAAGAATTAAAATTCATTTTGCGCTTTACAACATAGAGTTGCTTTTGGATAATTTTATTTGAAATAGCTACTAAATGTCCATTATAGATTTATGCTTGATTTAGTACTTATGTTTTGATGTGGTGTTGCCTCTCAGGGAACAATCAATATTTGAGTGTGTGATTGCAAACTTATTTGAAGAGTACAAGTTTTTCAACAAATACCCCGAGAGTCAACTGAAACCCGTTGCTGATCTCTTTGGTAAGGCCTCGTAAGATTTCAATTTCCGAAATACAAATAGCAATTAATGTAATTATTTACCATAAAATTTGTTGTGCCAATATTATTATTCATTACTTTATCGTTAAAACTCATGCAATATGGTTTTGATAAATTTGAAATTGCAGGATTGCTTATCAAAAATAAACTTTTGACCCATCTTACACTTGGTATTGCCTTACGTGCTGTTTTGGATGCATTGCGCAAACCAGCTGATTCTAAAGTTAGTTCTAACTTTCTTCTGATTTGTTGCTAAAGTAATCCAAAGGATTTTTTTTTTTTTTTTTCTAACGATGGAAAATGCTTGTATGTAGATGTTTAGTTTTGGTACAATTGCTCTGGAGAAGTTTTTGGAACTTTTGGTTGAATGGCCTCAATATTGCCAACACATTTTAAAAATATCACATCTACGTGATACTCGTTTGGAGCTAGTTACTTTCATTGAAAAGGAGCTTGACAAAATTTCATAAGGACAGTTGGAAATTGGCGAGATAACAGTGTCATCTAGGGGAAAACAGGGATTTTATCTGTTTCAAAGTTACAATTGTTATGTTGATAGAAACTTAAACTATTATTTTAATTTTACAATCCATCATTTAAAAATAAATAGATATATCCTAACGCAAGAGAGAGCTAAAATTTAAGAGTTTGTTTTTATAGCAGCGTCAATGAGAAATCTGGAACAATCCAGAATGACAAAAAATTATGGTTGGAAAGATCTGGAGATTTTTAGTTTGGATTCAAAAATTTATGTAAAACCATTTGGATATTTTAGGATAAATTTTTTTGACATATGCTAGAAACAAAAAGAACGTGTGCCATTTTGAAAGAAATCCAGATCAATTATCAGAAACTAAATTTGTTTTACCCAAAAGTCAAGGTGTATAATCAATGCAAGTTGCTTGATACAATGAATGTTGATCAGGTGTAAACAAGGAAAAATAATTTCAAGGTAACTGATGTGCATATGTTTTAGATGATTTTTGATTTTTTGACTAGCATTTATAAGTAACTCAAGAATCAGAAAAGTATGGTGAAAACCCGAAAAACTAATCCATAAAAATAATTTTGAATTGGAAAATGGAATTGATTGACTTGAAAATCAAAGTCAATGCATTTAGGCACATAACTTGGTAGAAAGAACAATGTAGGTTTTGATATTGGTACAATAGCCGAAACTACATATCCTCATCTTGTGGCTTCCTACATCGGGTAATCAGAACTTACCCAGTTTATTTGTGATTTAATTAGAAAATCACTTTACACAAATGATTACAATAACAAATACCAAATATTAAAAAAAACACGAAAACACTAAATATAAAAGCTATAATATTCTTACATCCCCTATTCTAATCAAACACTCTTTTTATCCTACGTGGCATTTTCTCCATCTATCAAAATTTGAATGTAAAACACCTATTTTACCCTTCAGCTTTTAAAACCCCTACACGTTGTCCATTCATCCATTTATTCTCTAAAATGAATCACGCCTCTATTTCCACCAATTTGGCATTCTTAATTTTGGAAACTAGATACTATTCAAATTTAAAATAAACATTCGATTCTCACCTACTTTTCTTTAGAAATCATAGAAATCACAGCTCAGCTAATCTTCCGCTAGATGATTTAACCATGGGTTTTGGTTTTGGGTGTTTGGAAGATTAATTTCCTTTTTACGTTTGTGAGTCTTGCATAATTGTCTACTATTTATGGACTTGAGGAAAAAAGTGAAGGATGTGGCTCGTTTTCTTCGGTTAGATCGTCCCGTTAACAACATTGGTTCTACTTCCTTGGTAGGATCTGTTTATCTACTTCCTTCTTGATAAAACGATCTTTACAATCAACTTCTGATTCTAATATATGAACAACCATAATTTTGATAACCAGGATCGGATTTGGAAACTTTGGAAGTTGATAAACAAAAACCTAGAATCCTATGTTAATATGTTTGGTTCCAATTTGGAGGAAGAAGAAAAAGAAAGACGACACTGATATTATTTTCAATGTTTACACTATTATGCAGGGTGTGCCTATTTCAAAAATCTCATTTAGAAATTTTTGTTCCTCTTCTATTGTTACGTTTCTCTCCATAACATAGATTATATCAAATCCCATAAAATCATCATCTTAATTTTAGGGCTTTCAAAATTTGAATTCTCTTCCTCCATAATACCAATAATGCTAAGTGAAGCCGATCAATCAGTAACCAAATCAGTGTTTCTTAATTTGAATTCTCTTTAATCTTTCTATTTATTCATAAACCTCCAAATACATTTCGAAAAGTTAATTTCCACTGTGATTTTCAACAACGGAATCTATTGGTGTTCGATCGGTATAGACTACGCTTAAAAACCCAATTTCTTTTATAAATGTGTTACATGTTTGTAACATCCCAAAGTCAGAATCAAGAGTTCAGGGGGCAAAGTGTAAGTTTGGAAAAGAGGAACTCGGCGAGTGGGAGCTGCAACTCGTCGAGTCTAAGCGTGTGTCGGGCACTTGTTAAGTTACCGGACTCGCCGAGTCGGAGGCTGGACTCGACGAGTCCGTGCTGGAATGAGAAACCCTAATTCCTAGGGTTTGCATCCTATTTAAAGAAAAATATGCCTTCATTTCAGCCTCTATCTTCCCTGAGTGTTCCAGAGAAGTCCTAAATCGTGAGAGACTCCATTTTTGAGAAGATTGAAGCTTGGAAGAAGAAATTGGTGAAGAGAAGTTGGAGGAATTTGAGGATAGCATCAAGAGAGCTTGTGGATCTACAGTCTACATCAATTTAGACTCATCTCTAAGGTAAGAGGACCTTACCTTAAGCTATTTCCTTGTTATTTCATCCATGGTGTGTGATTTGGGGTTCTTTAGCATGGTTGGGATCTATTTCGGGTATAAAGACTAGATCTGAGGTTGCAACTTCAAATCTAGGTTGGTTTGGAGCCATGAGATCAGAGAGTGATAGCTTTGGGGCGTGATTGAGAGTGTCCTTGCCTTAAACCTTCATTTTTAGCTTGATGGATCTTGTTGAGCCTTGCATGCACGTAACGTTGGAAAATTTACGTGTGAATCTAGCCTTAGGAGTCCAGATCTATGTATTGGAAGCAATGGAATGGCCTGTGATCGGCTGAATGAAGATGTCACGGATGGACTCGGCAAGTCTAGGAGATGACTCGACGAGTCAGGCTAAGGATCAGACTTTGAGTCGCGTAGTAACTTGGCGAGTCGCATGGGTGACTCGGCGAGGAGTATGATGATGAGCTTGGACTCGGCGAGTTGGAAGAACAACTCGGTGAGTCTGCTGAAGATTGCCTTGGACTTGGCGAGTCTGCTCTTGGACTCACCGAGTCTGGTCGTGAAGTCCTAACCTTTCTGGTTGAGCTGTGAATCGGTGAGTCGACGGATGACTCAGTGAGTTGAGCAGGAAGGGACTCAGAGCTTGTTGGACTCGACGAGTCTTGGGGCGACTCGGCGAGTTGAGTCGTGGCATGGGAGTTTCTGAGCATAGGAACTCGACAAGTCAACGGGTTGACTCGGCGAGTGGGGTTAACCAGGGAGGTTGACTTTGAATGAGGAGTTTGACTTGGACCAAGGGTTGACCAGTTTGATTTCCAAGGGTATTTTGGTAACTATTGGTGTTTATTGGTTTTGGTTATTTGGTAATGATGAGTGGTGGAGTTCGTGCTGGTGGTCGGAGCAGCGTGGTCTTATTTCTTCGATTCGGCAGTTGAAGGTGAGTTATCCTCACTATATCGACAGGGTCTATGACACCAAGGCCGACCCTTTATCGGATGGGAATCCGGGTAGTTGTTTTTTATGTTAATGCTTTGCTATGTATGCATCCTGGTAGTTAGGATGGTATATGTTAGAGACCTGGTTAAGGTCGATAGCCTAGTATATAGGATGATGCTATGTTAGTGACCGGTTAGGTCGGTATCCTGGTTAGGATGTTGCTATGTTATGTGATCTGCTAGATCGGTGGATTAGTTGTGAATTTCTATATGATTATATGTTTATGTGCACATAGTTGTTGGACTGGGGTTGGCTTGAGGCGGGTCCTGCTTTGTGTTGTAGGACAACATACCTAGGTCGGACCGGTTAGACCGAAGGCTCGACGAGCGGTCCGGATAGGCCGAAGGCCCCAAGAGGGCGGACTAGACGTGCCGATGATCGGAGAGTGGACCAGACAGACTGAAGGCCCGGTGCAGGCGGACCAGTCACATTGTAGACTCAGAGAGTGGACCGGGTGGACTGAAGGCCTGATGCAGGCAGACCAGTCAAACTGTAGACTCGATATGCATGGCTGTTCTGTTTATGATATGATATGATATGTGTATGGTATTATGGTTGGTATTTTGGGGGTAACTCACTAAGCTTTCGGGCTTACAATTTTAGTGTATTGTTTCAGGTACTTCAGGAGATCGTGGCAAGGTGAAGGCGTGATCATACCGCTCCTCATGTTTTATGACTTATGTGATATGGTTCTGGGAAATACTCTGATGTTTAAACTATTTTCAAAACAAATGTATGAACTTAATGGTTTTGAATGAATTAAAATGTTTTAATTTGGCTCGAATTTTATGGTCGTTACAAGTTGGTATCAGAGCCTTGGTTTGAGTGAATTGGAGGAACATTCGTGTGAATCCAGTCTCAAATCAAGGAGAGTTTTCAAAGTGAAATTGAAATGGTTTTCAAAAATAAATAGAGGAGGATGCGGAGGTACGATCAGCCAGAGCCAGTAAGTAGACCCCAAAATACCATACAAGTTATTGGATTATGTGAAATGTTAGAACAACATACTAGTACTAGGCTTGGGATCTTCAGGAATTACATAATAGAATTGTCTGATTATATGATGCATGCTAGCCTAAGGTTCCCTGTTTTGTGAGGTGGTTAGCAGTTCCTCTAGAGGTGAGGATTGAGTGTTGCCATGTATATGTTTATCGCTAGGGTTTTGTGGTGATACTTGATATAAATATGGGTAGGCGTGGAAGGTAGTATGGGCCTGTACTACTGAAAGCACAAGATCATACGTGTATCAAGGAAGTCACAACCCCTAGGGTCGGGTTGGGAGTTGGTTCCCGGGTTGCTGGGGAAGCATTTTATTTTCTTGCGGTGTATTTTCAGTATGGTGGTTACGAGGCATGCCGGGGCTGGATCCGGGTCAGGATCGGGATCAGGAGCGGGTGGTCAGGGTAGATCAGCACCACCCGAGGTCATTAGTCAGATGAGTAGGATGAGTTGGATGTCAGGATTCGTGAGATCCTGCATGATGAGATTGCTGCTATGTTCACGGCGGAGATGACGGAGATATTTGGGTCGATCAAGACCACCATGGTTGAGTACTTTGATGAGCGCTATGCGGCTCTTGCAGAAACGGCTTCCACGGCAGCTGCAGCGGCTGTAGCAGCAACAAGTGGAGGAGCCGGTCAGGGTTTTCAGTATCGGGACTTCAATAATATGAAGCCCCCTACTTTTGATGGGGTTCAGGATCCAATCATTTCTATGAGGTGGTTGTCGGACATGGAGGGGTGTTTCTTCACATGTTCATGCCCTGTGGATCAGAGAGTGAGGTGTACTCTGAACCTTTTGAAGCTCGGGGCGAAGGATTGGTGGAGGTTGACAATAGGATCTTATTCGGATGCACAACGGGCTGTGGTTACATGGGATTAGTTCCGGGAGATGTTCAGTACCCGTTATGTCCCACGGGTTGAGAGGGAGAGGTTGGCTCAGGAGTTCTTGGAACTGAAGCAAGATTTAGAGTCAGTGACGGAGATCACCAGGATGTTCACTGAGAGGGCGATGTTTTGCCCTGAGTTCGCTTCGGAGCAGGCCTAGATGTCCCGATATCTGAGTATGCTCAAGAGGGATATCAGGCAGTTTGTGTCTACGCAGAGGTGCGAGACCTTAGTGGAGTTGCAGGAGGCCGCTCGGTGACGTGAGTTGGAGATTGAGTTGCAGTTGAGAGAGTAGATGAAGGCCCCGGTGCAGTCGCAGCCAACGCTGAAACAGTCAAAGACCGTTGATTCCAGTTTGGGAAGTCAGAGCAGACACATTTGCGAGAAGTGCGGGAAGGGTTATACCGGAGTTTGTAGGTCTGGTGGTGCGTGCCGCAAGTGTGGGAAATAGGGGCATTATGCTAGGGATTGCCATCAGTCAGCCCCGGTTCAGGATTTGAGGATTTGTTATCATTGCCATCAGGTTGGTCACTTGAGGGCCAACTGTCCACAGCTTGTTTCCAGATTAGTGTAGGTTCTAGCACCGTCTACTGTGAGTGTTACAGGAGGGGGTCAGGGTGGAGCAGAGCCTCCGAGGGCTCAGGGGCGCGCTTTTCAGCTCACAACAGAGGAGGTCAGGGCAGTGTCAGATGCAGTTGCGGGTATGTTTTCGTTTCGTTGTTGTCTGGTTATCTGGTTATTTATGTAGTGTTGTATTTTTTCGCCGTTCTGTGTGTTTCATGGTTTTGTTGGGGGTATTAGTAACTAGGAGTTGTAGGCGGTTAGCATCCAAGGGATTGATGGTCAGAATTTGGTTGTATGTTCTTGTTGTCGGGTATAGCAATTTTGATTTGAGAAGTGTTCAGCGGAGAGTCGAACTCCCTTAGAGTTCGTGATGTGCGATGTCGGGAAGTGATTCTGTGGAGGTTGCTCGTTTTAGAGGAAATCAGTTCATGGATAAGAGGAGTGTGTTGAGTGGGGATGATTGATTTATGTCGGTTGAGTCACCGGTGGTTGGTAGTCAGTGCTCTAAGTGGGGAGAATTGGAAAATTCTCAGGAGGATCGACAAGCATTAGAGGTTGATTAGCTACTTAGGATTCCACAGTGTTTCAATCAGCCAAGAGTGTGGGCTGGTATGAGTAAGTGACAGACAAATGGGGCGGGATATAGACCAAGGTTTTCGAAAAAGGTGATTGGTTGTTGTGAGGCCTAGGATTAGGTCGGGGTCTGAGTAGATGGAATGGAGTTAGAGTTCGGAACCCTAGAGGGCTAGAACAGTATGTACGGGAGAGATTCCCAGGAAGGATAGTCTGGGACGATGTACGATAGTCTGAGCGGTCCGAGGAGATTGAAGTCCTGTGGGTGTACCAATCAGGCCGTAGGCTCGGAGAACGGTCCAGACAGGCTGAAAGCCCTGGAGGGCGGTCCAGAGATGTTCTAGGTTCTAAGAGTGGTCCAGATTGGCTGAAGGCCTGGTAAGGCGGTCCAGTCATGCTGAAGACTTTGTATGTGTTGATGGATCTATATGAGGAGAAGGATTGAGTATGTTGCGATGCAATAGCAAATAGTAGGTCTGGCTCCGGGTATTGATCCTATTAGTGGAAGGCAGTGCATGGACCCGAGAGTCCTTACGAGCATATTCAGAGTGTGTGTGATGCATGGAATAGCGGTTACTCTATGAGGGAATAGTGTAGAGTGGGGTGTGAGCACCGTGGCACTTGTTGAAGTAACGAGATGTTCAAGTAGACTTCCTTGGATAAGGAGTGGGAAAGGTATGTAACTCCAGGAGGGAGTGTTGCTTCATGGAAGTGAAAGCAGAAGTGAGAATGGATGATTGAGAGTATTTCAATTATGGATGTCGAGCACTGTGATTGTGCTAGTGGTATGGAAGCACATCCGGATTGGGTGTCTGTTGAGGTTGCGGAAGGAGTTCCGGTAGTGTAGAACCCGAAGAGTTCAGAAGGGATGCAAGGATGGAGCCTTGGATTTTCTATATGGTTGTGATCAAGAGTTTATGTATGTAGTGGTAATTCATCCTGGGGATGTCTGGAGGTATCGTCAGTGTGTCGGGTTTTCTAGCCCGAGGATGTTGGATCAGGTGCGATATGGGCATGAGAGTGTAGATGGGAGCTCATGGGAGTTGCTCAGGAGCTGAAGGATGTGCCACCCTATTAGCTCGGAAAGAAACGAGTTGGATTTGAAAAGGAAAGCGGGATAAGTCCCAGAAGTGAATTCGATAAAGGATATGCTAGTCGAGGAAAGGGGTAGCAGCTTGGTACCGGGTCAGGACCCGGTGGTTCAGAGAGATATCTAGCTTTGTAAGAGGCTGGTGATTGTTGTGATGAGAGTATCATCGGGTGATCATTGGTAAATAAGGGTTGTTATCAGAGAAAGAATCTGGTGGCTGGCTTGAATCAGTTGTCGTAACTCTGTAAGGGAAGAGTTGGACTTTATAGAGGTTTGATAACAGTGTTCGGAGGAACCTGGGTCGATTGATACGAGGAGGTACATTGTGGGAGTATTATCTGGAATTGTGTGCTGCAGCAGGCTTCAAGGACGAAGCCTAATTTAAGTGGGGGAGAATTGTAACATCCCAAGTCAGAATCAAGAGTTTAGGGGGGTAAAGTGTAAGTTTGGAAAAGAGGAACTCGGCGAGTGGGAGCTGCAACTCGTTGAGTCTAAGCGTGTGTCGGGCACATGTTAAGTGACCGGACTCGCCGAGTCGAAGGCTGGACTCGACGAGTCTGTGCTGGAAGGAGAAACCCTAATTCCTAGGGTTTGCACCCTATTTAAAGAAAAATATGCCTTCATTTTAGCCTTTATCTTCCCTGAGTGTTCCAGAGAAACCCTAAATCGTGAGAGACTACATTATTGAGAAGATTAAAGCTTGGAAGAAGAAATTGATGAAGAGAAGTTGGAGGAATTTGAGGATGGCATCAAGAGAGCTTGTGGATCTACAGTCTACATCAGTTTAGACTTATCTCTAAGGTAAAAGGACCTTACCTTAAGCTATTTCCTTACTATTTCATCCATGGTGTGTGATTTGGGGTTCTTTAGCATGGTTGGGATCTATTTCGGGTATAGAGACTAGATCTGAGGTTGCAACTTCAGATCTAGGTTGGTTTGGAGCCATGACATCAGAAAGTGATATCTTTGGGGTGTGATTGAGAGCGTCCTTGCCTTAAACCTTCATTTTTATCTTGTTAGAGCTTATTGAGCCTTGAATGCACGTAACGTTGGAAAATTTACGTGTGAATCTGCCCTTAGGAGTCCAGATCTATGTATTGGAAGCAATGGAATGGCCTGTGATCGTCTGAATGAAGATGTCACGAATGGAATCGGCGAGTCTAGGAGATGAGTTGACGAGTCGGGCTAAGGATTAGACTTTGAGTCGTATAGTAACTTGGCGAGTCGCATGGGTGACTCGGCGAGGAGTATGATGATGAGCTTGGACTCGGCGAGCTGGAAGAACAACTCGGCGAGTCATTGAAGATAGCCTTGGACTCGGCGTGTCTGTTCTTGGACTCGCTGAGTCTGGTCGTGAAGTCCTAACCTTTCTAGTTAAGCTGTGAATCGGTGAGTCGAGGGCTCACTCAATGTGTTGAGCAGGAAGGGACTCAGAGCTTGTTGGACTCGACGAGTCTTGGGGCGACTCGATGAGTTGAGTCGTGGCATAGGAGTTTCTGAGCATAGGAACTCGACGAGTCAACGGGTTGACTCTGCGAGTGGGGTCAACCAGGAAGGTTGACTTTGACTGAGGACTTTGACTTGGACCAAGGGTTGACCAGTTTGACTTCCAAGGGTATTTTGGTAATTATTGGTGTTTATTGGTTTTGGTTATTTGGTAATTATGAGTGGTGGAGTTCGTGTTGGTGGTCGGTGTAGTGTGGTCTTATTTCTTCGAGTCGGAGTTGCAGGTGGGTTATCCTATATTGACATGGTCTATGACACCAAGGCCGACCCTTTATCGGATGGGAATTCGGGTAACTGTTTGTTATGTTATTGCTTTGCTATGTCTGCATCCTGGTAGTTAGGATGATATATGTTAGAGACCTGGTTAAGGTCGATATCCTAGTATATAGGATGATGATATGTTAGTGACCGGTTAGGTTGGTATCCTGGTTAGGATGTTGCTATGTTATGTGATCTGCTAGATCGGAGGATTAGTTGTGAATTGATATATGATTATGGGTTTATGTGCACATGGTTGTTGGATTGGGGTTGGGTTGAGGCGGGTCCTACTTTGCATTGTAGGCCAACATACCCAGGGCGGACCGGTTAGACCGAAGGCCCGACGAGCGGTCCGTAGAGGCTGAAGGCCCCAAGAGGGCGGACCAGACGTGCTGAGGCTCGGAGAGTGGACTATACAGACTGAAGGGATGGTGCAGGCGGACAAGTCACACTTTAGACTTAGAGAGTGAACCAGGTGGACTGAAGGCCTGGTGCAGGCGGACTAGTCACACTGTCGACTCGATATACATGGGTGTTCTGTTTTTGATATGATATGATATGATATGTGTATGGTATTATGGTTGGTATTTTGGGGTGAACTCACTAAGCTTTAGGGCTTACAGTTTTAGTGTATTGTTTTAGGTACTTCAGGAGATTATGGCAAGGCCAAGGCGTGATCGTACTGCTCCTCATGTTTTATGACTTATGTGATATGGTTCTGGGAAATACTTTGATGTTTAAACTATTTTGAAAACAAATGTATGAACTTACTGGTTTCGAATGAATTAAAATGTTTTAATTTGGCTCGAATTTTATGGTCGTTACAATGTATTTGATTGGTAAAGATTCTTAGTGGCATTTGAGTAGGTTTTCCTTCCTTCTTCTCACTCCATATCTATAATTCATCTATTAGTGGCATATGAGCACTTTTCCTTCCTTTTTCTCACTCCACATCTATAATTCATCTAATTTTAGTTTACACTCATCAGCGATGAATCTTACCTACAAAATCCAATATTTATAGAAATCGAAAGAGAGAATCGTTGATGATTCGTCAAGAAAAGAGGATTTCAACAAGTTTATGAGTTTTGAGTTAATTTGTAGGTAGTTGTATTAAAATTAGGTGGGAAGGTTGCGATTGGATTGAAGCACTTGATTGTAAGTTATTTTATTGACCAGTTTCTTTAAACACCTCTTATTGACCAACTTCGTGAATTAGGCCTACTAACGGTAAGACTGACTCTTCAGTCATACATATATAATATTAGACTTTTAATTTTATATAATATAAGGGTGTATTTTAAACATTTCAAAACTCTAGGGTCTTTAATCAAATTTAAAATTTTCGAAAAAATTAATATCTTTTAATTTTAAAATCTAAAATATTAAAACTTTGATTCAACAATTATCCAAAATTAAACAATTAAATTAAATTACTAAATCTTAAAGTATTATCCATTAAATTAAATAATTAATTTAACCTAATCCATTTATCCCCTAATTTTCGAAAATTTGGGAAGGGATATTTCAAAATCTTTTATTATACATTTAAACAATTAATAAGATAATTACCAAAGATAACATTATCCTAATCCATAAAATTTTCAAATCTAATCTTGGGGAGGAAGATATTTTCAAAAACCCTAGGGTTTACCAACCCTAAAATCGAAAATATGAGGCAAAAGGAAAAGGGTTCCAGAAACCCTAACAAATTTCGAAAACTAGGGTTTTAAAACCCCAATTTTTAAAATCCAAGCCCCAGGGTTTATTTACCATAAACCCTAATTTGGCAAATTCATAATTTTGTATCAAATCTAATTGAAAACAACAACCAAAAGCTCTGATACTGCTGATGGGTTTTAGACATAGCAAACAATCCTATGTGTGCATGCAACCCTAATTTGAGGATCTATGTTTTCACTATTAGACATACAAGCATTGAACACAAAAACTAGAAACCCTAGGAGGCACATGTAATTTTCTAAATTAACATATAATTAGGGTTAGGATAAATACCTTTATTGTTATACTGTAATAACAATCAAATCCTTGAAGATCTTGAACTTTGGTAACAAGGGCCACAAGTGTCGCGCCTCTAATGGCTCACAAACAAACCTAGCAACCAAGGATTACAATGGAGAGAGAGAAGAGAAGTGAAAATTCGGCTCTAAGCCTTTCTTGGAGTGCATAGGATGAAATCCGACCGTATAAGGGTTTATATAGGTGATAACGAAGGTTTAGGATAAGGCAGGTGTATCTTAGATAACCATAATCCCTTAACTTCCTCCCTAAGGCTTCCAATGCACCCTTAGAGCCCAATGAAACCCTAGGACACTCTAGATTTCGTTCCCTACCTCTAAGGGAGGTCATAGAATGATCAATCCTTAACTTTTGAACATTATCACCTTTAGTCCCTACAGTTTCAATTAATTCATTTAATCCTAAAATTAATTCCAAATTAATTTCTGATTAATTATTAAACAATATGATTTCTAGTTAACATATTATATCCATAATACATTAATAAATCATTTATCTTGATTCCAAATTAATTTGTTAACCAAATAAGAAATTAATAAAACATTCTCCTCTGTCCAACGGTAATCCTATTCAATTGCCAGGTTTGAAGGCAACCCAAAAGGATATTGCTACTATCAATTCAAGTACACACCAATTATAGTTATGGGCTTAGACACCTAATCCAACAATCTCCCACTTGGATAAGTCTAATAAATATAGTTGCAAGTATAAATTCAAAAATTGACAAGCAAATTTTAGCTACCAAAAGTCGATGTTGAACTCTGACCTAGTTAGTGATGTGTCCTTAGATAAGAGATCAAATATTCCTCCATTCTACAAGATATTGTATGGACATGAGACATGGATTATAATCAATACCTGTCCAATAGTTGTTTCCCGATTTCCGATATATGACGGATGACTAATTGAACAAATCAAATCAGTCCAGGCTTGGCCAAGCGCTTTAGGGTGTCATCACTAAATCATCGAGGGGCCGACATATATCACTTTTATCCCACATTGGGTAAAAGGAACGGATAAAATTTTACTCAAATGCTTGCTTGTACAGTCAGATCATGACAGTCTTGCCTCAATACCTACTTCCAAAGTATGATCGACTGTGGATGGTTTGAATAACCTTATTATTCGGGAAGTCAAAACATGCGAAGTGAAACACAAGAATACTCGAACCCAATATGGCTCAAACTTGTGAGTACAAATAAAACACCTTTTATTTAGTCACCATATTGATTACACATTATTCATTGTATAATGTTTTTAGTAATCAACTTAATACTTGAATCTAAAAAACAATATATATCCCATGCTCCAAGCATGCATACTATGTTTGCCTATGGTGTAAGAATACTAATTCTTGCCACTATAGATCAATTGAACACATTCCCAATGATGGTCATTTCACAATTCCTACTCCTTATCATAAGTGTAAGAATACCAATTCTTGCCACTATTAGAATATGTTAGATTCTAACATTTTATGCAATGATCCTTTTGTAATGCCATGGCACCAAAGTGTTTGATTACTGTCTAAGCCCGTTAGTATATTTGGTATGTACTTGACCCGGTTGTGCATGGTCCTTTTGGGTTGCCTTCAGCAAAGCAACTTGATAGGATGATTTATGGAAAAAGAGAGGCAATTATGATTTATTAATATATTATATGAATAATATATTAAAAGAGAAATCATATAGTTTAATTAATATTAGTCAAGAATTAATTAAGAATTAATTATGTGGCTAAAAGACATTAATTAAATGAAGGGGACTAGAACTCTCAATTGTGTGATGGTTGATATTGGGCTGAGAATCCTTATGGATTAGGGCATAGATGAAATTAAGGAGGAGTCCATCTTAAATTCGTCCAAGGAGGCCTTATTCTAGAAGGTTCTCAAGTTACTTAGGGCCTAAGTCATCCACTTAGGGTTTCGACTGAAACCCTAGAAGCGCAAGTACATAAGGATCCCTAGGGATAGCAAAATCGGCCACTTGATCCCTTGGAAGCTTGGAGACAACTTTTGCCTCTCATCCTCTCTCCTAAACATCATCCTCTTTCTTGTGGTGTTTGTGAGCCATTAGAGGTGTTACGCTTGTGACACTAAGCTTCTTAAAGATCAAAGGATTCTTCCAACCATTGAAAGGTATAATCTAAACTAGTTCATTATAGTTTTCGTTTTCAATGTATGCTAGATTAGGGTTGTCAAGTATTGGATGAATTGCATGTACAATAGAGAAGCCTAGATCCAAGCTTTAGGGTTTTGTATGAGCACATAGGATTGTTCTTTTGTATAAAACCCATCAGTGGTATCAGATCCTGGTTGGCTTCTATTGTATTTGATGGTTTGTGTTTCATTCATGCTTGAAAAATCAATTTTTTGGTCTTCTACCTGATAGACTTGCTGAGTCCCAAAGTGGGCTCAACGAGTAGGATGAACTCGATGAGTCCATAAGGGGACTCGGCGAGTCAGGCTGTCAGACAGAGGGATTTTCGAGATTTTATGCCTATTTTGCTATGGGATAATTACCAAATCGTGTTTAATTGATAAGATACGAATTTTATTTATATTAGGTGACTATCCTTGCCAAAATAAAATATAATTTCAAATTAATTGAATAATTATTTCCTTATAAGATAAATGTTAATTATTTGAATTTATTTGATCATTATCATGCATAAAATTAGATTAGGTCAAAATTAGATAATCACCATAATTAATTGTTTAATTATTTATTTGAATTTTAATCTAGTTAGTTTTGAAATGTTTCAAAACTTGCCCTCAAGTTTTGGAATTAAAATTTTTGAATTAAAAGTTTGATTTTGAAATTATTAAATTCCAAACCCTAGAATTCTACAAGTTTAAAATTCACCATATACTATTACAAGATTATAAGAATAATAATTATATATGTATAACTTAAATGCTAATCTTAACGTTAGTAGGGCTCATTCACGAAGTCGATCTATAAAGGGGGTATAAGGTTATGGCCTATAAAATGACGGTTTAATGGGTGTCCACTCTCACTTACCGCTTCCTTGATTTTTGGAGGGTTGTTAGCCGAATGGGTAGGATAGGGCAAACCTTTCATCATTAAAAGTATAATGAATTTATAAAGTAACTTAATGTTTTTACAAAATTCCCAATCTTAGTTACTATAGGCAAAAGAGAATTTGATGCAATTCCATGAAATTACACTTTGTAACCTTGCTAAGACGATAGTGGAGCGTGTGTGGTTAACCTAGACACTAATTTGGTTCTAAGAAAAGGTGGTAACGGGTGACTCGATGTTTGTCATGGATCGATGGAGCGTGTGTGGTTAACCAGTATGTCGATTAGCTAACTGTAACATTGGGGGCAACGTGTACATTTACATGGTTATTCACACCCGATTTGTGATCCTCGACATCCCAATCACAAACTTGAGGGGCATATCGAGATTTAAACATGCCATTGAAAAGTTCAATGAATCTCAAAATATCTAGGAGTTTTCAATATATTTAAAACTTAATTTTAATTTGTTTTTTATGGTGGAAATTAGTGAATCGTCATTCACTTACCTTCAAATTATTTGTTGTTTAGATTACGACATCCCTTTTGTAAATTGCAAATAATGTTGTTGGATCCTAGCCCTAATTTTTTATTTGGGTGTTTAATTGGGGATTCTTATCTAATCAACCTTTGTCTTTTTTCCTTTCCAAATGTCGAACTTAAACAACAACACTTCTGGCTCAAAAGCCTCCGGCTCATTCTCACTCATGAACTTGTGTTGGAGGGTGATTTTCGACGGGAACAATTTTATTGATTGGATCTGTAACATAAGAATGGGTACCCATTATGAGGACAAGGAATATCTCCTCGACAAGGAGCTAAAAGAGGTGTACATGAACACTTCCACTCCCGAAGAGATCGCTGCCTTCGAGTCCTATGATTGTGATGCCACGAAAGTCCATTGCATCATGATTACAATAATGATTGCTCCACTCCAAAATTCCTACAAGGACTTCTATCCCTATGAAATGCATTAGGACTTGGTTGAAAGGTATCACCAAAGTGCGAGGCAGGAGAGGTACGAGATCATCTCTTCGATGATCATGACCAAAATGAGATATAGACAGTCTGTCACTGCACATCTGCAAAAGATGCAAAGGTGTGTTCATCGTTTGCTGAAGTTAAATTTTAACTTCGATGAAGAGCTGGCAATTCACATCATCCTTAATTCATTGCCACCTTGCTTCAACCAGTTTCGCATGACCTACCACATGAACAAAGAGGAGTTCATGTTGAGCAAGCTGCAAGGTCTATTGAGGATTGCCAAGAGTAACCTCAAGGATAAGTCTGTTGCATAAACTCCTACTCCTAATGCTACCCTAGTCTTGGTTATTAGGCAAGGAAAGGTTAAGAAGAGGAAGGCTCCCTCAAAGAGCCACCGTAATGAAAAGTCCCAAGACGGCACTTCTTCTAGTGGAACGAAGGCTGGTTCTACTAGACCCAACTCCAACCCCAAGGATGCAGAGTGCCATCATTGCCATGAAATAGGGGATTGGAAATGAAGCTTCCCAAAGTATTTGTAAGATATAAAGGATGGAAAGATCAAGTCATCATTCGCAGGTATTTATACTATTCAATCTAATGGTTCATCACACGCTTTTTCTTAGGTTCTTGATACAGGATGTGGTTTTCACAATTGTTCAGATTTGCAGGGCCTAAGAAAAAATAGGGATGTGGAGAATGAGAAGATAAACTTGATCATGGGGAACATAAGATCGTCGCCTGTCACCATGATTGGAGTTTACTCTTTAGTGCTTAGTAATGGATTAGGACTAGATTTGAATAATTATTGCTATCCGCCAGAAATGGCAAGAAATATCATTTCTTTTCATGGATTGTATAGACAAGAATTTAGATATTCATTTTATAATGAAAAGGGTTCTATTAATTCTTATCTTAATGGTGTTTTCTATTTTGAAGCATTGCCTTGTAAGGAATATATGAAACTGTGATGGTTGTTGACAATTTAGGAAATGATGTGTTGTGTATCGATTCTTCCAATAATTTGGATAAAGCATGCTTGTGGCATTGTCTTCTTGGACATGTTAATAGGAAACGCATAGTCCAACTCCAAAAGGATGGAATGTTAGAGTCATTCGACCTTAGGGTCGATGACGTGTGCGAGTCTTGTTTACTTCGAAAGATGACCAAGTCACCCTTCACTGGTACTTGTGAAAGGGGTGAGAGTTTATTGGATCTCATACACACCAATGTGTGTGAGCCCTTTAGATCCACCACAAGGAACGCATGCCACTTCTATGTGACTTTCACCGATGATTATAGTAGATATGGGGATATCTACTTAATCAAGCACAAGGCAGAAACCTTTGAAAAGTTCAAATAGTTTAAACAAGAAGTGGAGAATCAGTTGGGTAGGAAAATCAAGATGCTTCGATCCGATCAAGGAGGAGAGTACCTAAGTCTTGAATTCCACGACTACCTGAAGGAATGTAGAACCGTTTCACAATTAACGCCACCTAGGACACCACAATTAAATAGTGTAGCTGAGAGGCTTAATCGAACATTACTAGACATGGTTTGTTCCAGGATGAGTCATGCTTCGCTACCTATCTCATTCTTGGGGTATGCCTTAGAGACTGCCGCCCATATCCTCAACTTAGTCCCTACAAAGAAGGTTGCCAAAACACCTCACAAAATGTGGACAAGTAAAGCTCCCTCATTGGCACATATGAAGGTTTGGGGTTGCGAGGGTTTCGTAAGACAAGAGACTCACGACAAGCTCGAGCCTCATAGCGAGTGGTGTATTTTCATTGACTACCCGCAAAAGTCCTTTGGATATCTCTTCTATAAACTGGGTGACAATGTTGTCTTCGTTGCAAGGAGAGGGGTTTTTCGAGAGCGAGAACTCATAATCCAAGGGGACAATGAGAGGCAAATCGATCTTGAAGAGCTTCAAGAGTCGAGCAATGAAGGAACATATTACTGGCGCTCAACCCGAGGAGGAAACTCCGGTTGAACCAATTGACGAATCCTTACCTCTTAGACGTTCCGGTAGAGTTAGTGTTCCACCTGTGGTGTATGGTTTTCATATAACAAGTGAGAATGATACGTTTATTAGTGATAGTACACTAATAAATTTCGATGAACCTAATAACTACAAGGAAGCCATGGCAAGCCCGGAGTCTGCAAAATGGAACTAGGCTATAGACAACAAGATTCAGTCCATGTATGACAACAAAGTTTGGAATTTGGTTGACAATGTTCCAAGTCGTAAGACGGTTGGGTGCAAGTGGATCTTCAAGAAGAAGACCAACAGGGATGGGAAGGTACACACCTATAAGGCGCGATTGGTTGTGAAGGGCTTTACTCAAACTCCCAGAGTTGACTATGATGAGACCTTCTCACCAGTTGTGAAGATAAAGTCTATTAGGGTGATGCTAGCCATTGCTGCATTTCATGACTATGAGATATGGCAGATGGATGTCAAAATTGCATTCCTTAATGGAAAGTTGGCTAAGGATGTTTACATGAGTTAGCCAGAGGGTTTTGTCAATGAAAATCACCCTAATAGAGTGTGTAAGCTTGAGAAATCCATTTATGGATTGAAACAAGCATCTCGCCGATGGAATCTTTGTTTCGATGAGAAAGTCAAAGAGTTTGGTTTTCTACGAAGCGAGGATGAATGATGTGTATATGTCAAGGCTAGTGGGAGTATAGTTAGCTTCCTCGTATTATATGTTGATGACATACTACTCATAGGAAATGACATCCCGACGTTGTAGGAAGTCAAGTCCTGGCTTGGGAAGTGTTTCGTTATGAAGGATCTCGGAGAGGCTGCCTATCTTTTGGGAATAAGGATAGTGAGAAACATGAGTAAAAGACTAATAGGACTTAGTCATAATACATACTTGGACAAGGTACTAAAACTTTTTAGTATGGAGAATTCCAAGAAAGGGAGTTACCAATCCAAAGTAATGCTAAGTTGATTAAGACACAAAGCCCGAGTACCAAAGTCGAGATAGCAGAGATGAGTCGAGTACCATACACTTCCGCAGTTTGCTCGATCTTATATGTGATGACTTGTACTCACCCTGATGTGGCCTTCGCTTTGAGCATGGACAACATATATCAAGCGAACCCTGGCAAAGCACATTGGACCACCATCAATAATACTCTTAAGTACCTTCGGAGGACCAAGGAATGGTTTCTATTACTCGGTGGGAATGATGACTGAAGGGTGCGAGGGTATAGTAACGCCAGTTTTCAGACCGACAGGGATAACTACCGTTCACAGTCGGGCTGAGTCTTTACCCTTAATGGAGGAGCAATAACTTGGAAGAGTTCCAAGCAGGAGACCATAGCTGATTCAACGTGTGAATCAGAGTACATAGCGGCGAGCGAAGCGCCAAAGGAGGCAATATGGTTGAAGAACTTCATCCGAGACCTTGGAGTTGTGACAGCCATAAAGGATCCCATGGAAATTTTTTGTGACAATGAAGGAGTGGTTGCCTTGACAAAGAAACCAAGGGATCATGACAGATCTCGACATATCAACAAGAAATATCATTTTATTCAACATTGGGTAGAAGAGGGACTCCTCGTAGTAAAGAGGGTATCGTCAGAGGATAACCCAATAGATCCCCTTACGAAGGGACTAAAAGGTTTAAGCAGTTGCAACATGCTAGGAGCATCAAGCTAAAGGACAATATTAGTTTAGATTAGATAGCTTCGAAACATGTAATAGATAAATGTAGTTGACATTTGATGATTAAAGAAAGGGGTATTATTTATAAGTAAAGTTACTGTTTTATGTTGATTTTTTACCTATTTTTACACTTTGCATTTTTTCATTTCCTGAATAATAGGATTATTCGAATGTTCCATTGTGGATCATACTTTGGGAGTAGGTATGAAAGAAGATTGTCGTGAATTGGTTTGTAGATTGTCAAAAGTGTATTAGACATAGCAAATGTTTGCTGCAACGTTCACGAGTGCTTATGAATGAGATTTGAGCATTGGATTAAACCCACGCTTGGTGGTATCACTTCATGGAATTTATCTCGAGTGATCGCAAGATGATAATATCATATGGTCTTAAAACCTAGATATATCGTTTATTACTTGCGAGTTGTTTGTGCATTGATAATGCGTAAATGCATCTGTAACTTGATGTTATAAAACACATTGTTGTGCATGATTTGATGCGTAAATGGTAAATGCATATAAGTCAAATTTTATTTGTTCCTTTTATCCTAAGAGGGTAAAAGTGATATATAGGCCCCTCGATGATTTGGTTTGACTTATGTGCCAGGCCCGATCAGGACTGAGTTGATGTATTAAATTAAGTTCAATGCCAGACAAATTAGAGATCGAGAAACAAACTGCTAGACAATAATTATGACTATGTTCCATGTAATTTTCTGCACGATATCTAGAACAGAGGACTATACGACCCCTTATCTAAAGGACTGGTTACTGATAAGATCAGAGTTCGACAATGTCTTTGAGAGCTATAATTGCTAATCGGACCGTACTTGCACTATAGTTACTAGACTTATCCAAGTGGGAGACTGTTGGATAAGCATCTAAGCACGTAACTATATTTCGTATGTACTTGACCCAGTTGTGCATGGTCCTTTTGGGTTGCCTTCACCAAAGCAACTTGATAGGATGATTTATGGAAAAAGAGAGGTTATTATGATTTTTTAATATATTATATGAATAATATATTAAAAGATAAATCATATAGTTTAATTAATATTAGTCAAGAATTAATTAAAAATTAATTCTATGGATAAAAGAGATAAATTAAACAAAGGGGACTAGAACTGTCAATTGTGTGATAGTTGATATTAGGATAAGATTCCTTATGGATTAGGGCATCGACGAAATTAAGGTGGAGTCCATCTTAAATCCGTCCAAGGAGGCCTTATTCCAGAAGGTTCTCAAGTTACTTAGGGCCTAAGTCATCCAATTAGGGTTTTGACTGAAACCCTAGTAGCTCAAGTATATAAGGACCCCTAGGGATAGCAAAATCGGCCACTTGATCCCTTGGAAGCATGGAGCCGACTTTTGCCTCTCATCCTCTCTCCTAAACATCATCCTCTTGCTTTTGGTGTTTGTGAGTCATTAGAGGTGTTACACTTGTGACACTAAGCTTCTTGAAGATCAAAGGATTCTTGTAAGAATTGAAAGGTATCATCTAAACTAGTTCATTTTAGTTTTTGTTTTCAGTGTATGCTTGATTAGTTCAAGTCTTGGATGAATTGCATGTACAATAGAGAAGCCTAGATCCAAGCTTTAGGGTTTTTTATGAGCAAATATGATTGTTCTTTTGTATAAAACCCATCACAAAGTCATCAAGACTCTGCCAATGATATTACAAAGTGCTCTATTGGAGATTGTTATAAGATAGCTCTATAGACGTGAAGTCTCACATTCAAAGTGCATTCCCTTGAACATCCTTCTTGCATAAAAGTTTCTAATCTGCACATAGATTCTTAACCCCCAACTCCCATTATGAAAAAATTTCCATATTTTCCATATAACAACTCATTCTTAATAGAATTCTGTCTATTTATAATAATGCCAATATGTTCTATTCAATACTTTACTTCCAACTGCCTTCTAGCGACCAATCCTTAGCAAACCTTAGATCGTTCTTGATAGTTGTTTAATTATTTTAGTGCTATCCGATTCTGGTCCTTTTTCCCTCTTAATGCCCAGGCATTTGGAAAATCAAAAGTGTCGAATATTACAACATATGTAATTGATCCAATACCTGAAGCCTATGGGATACGATACATAATGTCTTACATAAAGACATGATACTTTACCAGTCTCTTGCTATAATATGGCCATATATAGAATTCCCTTATGTTGAACCTTTTCAACATAACATTCATCTATGTCCATGACTAAGTTTGATTAAGATTTCTTCATCTAAGCTTTTAGACTTGAAATGAAGTATAAGTTCCTCTCCCTTAAATATAGTAAAACAACTTCTCAACCCCTGCAACTTGACGAATTAAAACTTTTGTTTTTCTATAATTAATATTGCTAAATTGCAATACAAAATAATCATGCTCCTATTATCATGATAATTATTTCCTTACCAGCATAACACTTATGCTCCCACTAGCTTTGACATGTATTCAGAAATCAGCTGGACTTCTAGAAATCAATACTTATTGACTTTAATTACCAAAGTTCATAATTCTGATACCAGATGCTTTGATAAGACTTTATCTAAGCTTCTTAAACTCATACACCTTTCCTTAGATAACTCGTATGTGTGTATGAACTAATTCATAATTTAATACAATAAGTCCCAAATGTTCAGACTAATTGCCAAATCTCATAATTCAAACAATGAAAAGGGATACCGTAATCATAATCGAATTTGAGAATTCAATTTACATAGTGTTATCTCCTAAAATCTTCTTAGTGAAAGCGTTTGCTCACAATCATTTTCATGAAGCAAAAAGAAACCTTATGACACTTAGATTTTATGGTGTATGTGTTCTTATTCATGTGAATTTGTCATAACCATAATCATAAGACAAGGTTTGTGACAAATCCAAACTCATATGGACTGAACTTGTTCAATCTTTATTTCTTGCCACCTAGCAGCATAAGGGCCTACCATGTCTTCCAAGTAGTCAAGTAGCTCACCCATACAGATTAATGAACTTTCACCAATCATGGTGCTTTGCTTTATGCAATCAATTGAGAATTCTTAGACCTCATATGCATAGTCAAATTTATTGGAATGACACAGAAACAAGAATATGTCATCACGATAGGTTATAAACCTCAAGTCATGTGCTACTGATGAGCAATTAGGTTTATTCTTGATTTGTTCTTGAAACATTTGAAGATCATTAAGACCCCCACAGACCTCTTGACATATAGGATTCTCTTGTCAAGAAACATTCCTTGACAAACAAATATTCAAGAGTTAGTGCGGGTTCCTATCAAGACAAAACCACAACACACGATTAGTCTTAGTTGGTCTTTGTCTTATCCAAGACATCACAACTTACCAATTTTAACCGTGCAGGACTAAGAAAACTTTTCTACTCCATATGTGATGATGTGTTATAAACATACTTACGACATGTCACTCAATACACAATATTGGAGTACCACTCTAAGACTTGATTTTGGAACGAAGTATGATTCACCTTTTAATTTAACCATTCAACAATTTCTGATTCCTGCTCTGAGCCATACTACTGCACTAAGGTGTTCTTAGAGGATCAATTGTGACACGACTTAATAATCACTAGGTTAATCGTAAAACACGATAATTAAGTGCTCTCCCTTATTTTTAGAATGGAGAAACTTTTATCTTTCGGCCTAATTGATTCTTCCTATTCGTTCTACTTTACATTGAAGCTTTTTCAATGATTCCGAATCACACTTAATCTTGTAAGTATAACCATGTTTACTAAACTTTTAGTAAATCACGACAAATAGTCTTATTGTTCTTTGTGGTGGACCTGACCAATGCACACCATTGTGTACTGGACCCTTTAGTCCTTCACTTGACTCACATACTTGTATGAACAATGAATTAGTCTTAATTTTCCAAAAGATGAAGGTTCTCATTCATCATACAATGCAAGTCGCATGATTCCAAGTTTCTATCCAATTGAAATTTGGGTGATGAGAATCTTTCCTTATTTGGAAATTTTCTGACACTACCACAAATATCATAATTAAGAATCATATCCATTTCAGTATTGCTAACAATAGAAACATACAAACATCAATTTTCACAAATGCCATTGCAAGGATATAAAAAACAAAAAACCAAAATTTATTTTATTTATAAAAATGTAGAAAAACTTGTCCTTACAATCACAATTACAAATGAAAACTATTTAACTAAATATTCCTAAGCAATCTATCATAACTCTTAAGTAGTAGCTCAAAAATCCAATCACCGAACCATGCGATCAAAATCCATCTCTCCGTGACCAGACTCAACTCACTTCTTCCTTTAAGCTTCCTTTCTTTTCTTTGATCCTACAAAACATCAAAATGTAATCTTATCACATCATGTATTAATAATCTACAAATATAAACCTAATAGAGTTAGATAGTGGATTTACCTGAAGCAGAGTCATACATCTTGACTCACCCATCCTTTTGATCTTTCAGGTACATATGGCAGCTTCACATCCAATGCCTCTTCTCTTAGCAGTAGAAACAAATAGACTCTTTTGGAACAACACATGGGACAATTTCAAATTCAGCCTTTGTCTTTACCATTTGGTCAAATGGTTTGACCTCGACCAATCCCTTTCCATTGGAAAGAGGAGACTTTTCTGGACATCCAATGTTACCATTGTCAATATTCATGGAAGTTTAGGAGGTTGATCTTCCCAACAAATTTGCTTGACCAGTGCGCCAAATCGTTGCTGATTCAGTTTCAATTAATTCATTTAATCCTAAAATTAATTCCAAATTAATTTCTGATTAAATATTGATTAAACAATATGATTTCTAATTAACATATTATATCCATAATACATTAATAAATCATTTATCTTGATTTCAAATTAATTTATTAACCAATTAATAAATTAATAAATCATTTTTCTCTCTCGAACAATTATCCTATTCAATTACCAGGTTTGAAGGCAACCCAAAAGGACATTGCTATTATCCATTCAAGTACATACCATTGATTGTTATGGGCGTAGACACCTAATCTAACAATTATTCATACTTATAAATCTTAAGGTCAATTCTGGATAAGTCAAAGTGAAGGTCAAGTCAAAGTCAACGCTCCAAGTTGACTCAAGTCGTTGAGTTTACCCTTCAACTCGTCGAGTTCTCATGAATCATAGAATCGCGAAAACGCGATCTAACTCATTAAGTTTTCCTCCAAATCACCGAGTTCCTTCTTCTCAATAGAAACGAGATCTTCCCAGTACAACTTGTCGAGTTCCCTTATGGAATCGCCGAGCTCCATTAATAGAATATGGAATGTTCAACCCAACTCATCGAGTTCCTCTATGAACCTACCGAGTTCTTTGCATTTTAGGTCTATTCAATCCTTTCCTCAGATCTAAGGTTCCAAAACATAGATCTACATAGTTTCCATGGTATATTTCTGTAAACTCGACAAATTGATGGCTTTACATGCCTCAAGTGGACCCAATCTCGAGATCCCAGATCTAGTGCTTCCCTCAAGCTCAATGACATTCTAGTTCTTTCAAGTCCTTCACCAAGCACAAAAACACAAAAAACCTACTCAAAACCTCAAGTTTCTCACCAAGGAGCACGCAATACAATTTAGGGTTTCAGGGAGGCTGATGGGGGCTGGTGGGAAGAGATTAAGTCCTTTAAATAGGGTGCAAAACCCTAGAAATTAGGTTTTTCTTCACAGACGATCTACTCATCGAGTTGAGGACACTCAACTCGTCGAGTAGATTACTTAAATCATGCGGTCCTGATATTCTCTACTAGACGAGTTTGGGGCTTCCAACTCGTCGAGCTTCTCTATAAAAATGAATAAATTATAATTAAATGCATACCAGGAACCATTGTCTCAAACTTCGTCCTTGATGTCTGCTTCCTCAAATAACTCTGGGTAATGCTCTATCATCTCCTCCTCAGGCTCCCAAGTCCACTCTGACTCCTTACAGTGCATCCACTGCATCTTCACTAACTTTACAACCTTGTTTATCAAGGTTTTCTTCTTGTTATCCAAAATTGTCGTTGGCCTCTCAATGTTGTTCAGGTTGTCATCCACTTGGATATCCTCTAAAGGCACAACTGCGGAGTCATCCACCAAGCACTTCCGCAGTTGGTATATATGAAAATTGGTGTGGATCTGGCTAAGCTCTGCTGGAAGATCCAAATGGTAGGCCATACGACCCACCTGATTCAAAAATCTTAATAGACCGATCTACCTAGGGCCCAGCTTGCCCCGTTTCCTACACCGGATGACACCTTTCCAAGGTGACACCGTCATCAGCACCATATCTCTTACCTGAAATTCTAGGTCTGAATGATGCTTGTCAACATAGTTTTTCTGCCAAGTCTAAGCAATCGGGAGCCTGCTCCGGACCTATTGGATCTTCTCTATGGTCTTGACTACCACCTCAGTACTCCCTATGACTCTCTGAACGACCTCACCCCAATAGATTGGGGTCCTACACTCCCTCCCGTAGAGCGTCTCAAAGGGAGGTTGATCTTTACTAGTGTGATAACTGTTGTTACATGAAAATTCCGCTAATGGAAGATATGTGTTTCAACTACTGCCAAAATCCATCACACATGCATGCAGCATATCCTCAAGAGTCTGGATTGTCCTCTTAATTTGCCCATTAGTTTGAGGGTAAAAAGTTATGCTGAAGTGAAGACGAGTACCCGACTCTTCATGAAACCGCTTCCAAAATATGGAAGTGAAGTGAACACCTTGGTCTGACACAACCGAAACTGGCACTCTGTGACGTGCCACCACCTCGTGGACATAGATCTCGGCTAGCTTCTCAGCCGATATACTCTCCTGGATAGGGATGAAATGAGCACTCTTTGTCAATCGATCCACGATGACCCAAATCGAATCTACTCTACGTGTGGTCCTGGGAAGCTTCGTGATGAAATCCACAGTGATATCCTCCTATTTCCGCACTAGAATATCCAACGGCTGCATTTTACCGTGATGTTGCTGGTGCTCAGCCTTGACTTTCCTGCAAGTCAAGCACCGCTCGACATACCATTCTATGCCCCACATTATGCAGGGCCACCAATAATAAGAGCGAAGATCCCGATACATCTTTATCGCCCTGGGATGGATGGAAAATCCGATTTGTGGGCCTCCTCCATCAGAACCTGGCATACACCACCCCAATAAGGATCCTAGACCCTCTGATGCACGATTAACAAAATACGAATGTCGTAGTCAAATAAGGCTAGCTGACCTATGATCTACTGACACTTTTAATGCTCTTCTTTCATACCCTCGACCTACATCACCCAAAGCTGTTCCAATAATGGAGTAATCATTGTCATCCTAAAACATATGTATCGAATAGGAGCCGCCACTACCTTGCAGCTAAGAGCATCGGCCACCACATTGGCCTTCCCCGGGTGAGAAAGGATCTCATAGTCATAATCCTTTACCATATCTAGCCAACGACATTGCCTCATGTTCAGATTTGGCTAGTCCATCAGATACCGCAAACTCTTGGGGTCCATGTAAATGGTAGAAAGAACCACATAAAAGGTAATGCCACCAAATATTGAGAGCAAAAAACACATCCCCCAACTCAAAATCATGCATTGGGTAGTTCGCCACATGAGCCTTCAACTGCCTCGAAGCGTACGCTATCACCTGATCCCGCTGCATCAGCACTGCACCCATACCTGTGATCGAAGCATCATAGTAAACCACGAAATCATCGATGCTCTTTGGCAAGGTCAGAATCAGTGGCTCGCACTATTGGATTAGTGTCTAAGTCCATAACTATAATTGATATGTACTTGACCCGAGAGTTGCATAGTCCACTTGGGTTTCATATCACCAGGACAATTTGATAGGATGGACTTTTGAGATGAGGTTATTTATGATTTATTAATGTATATTATAAGTTCTAATATATTAATATGAAATCATATTATTTAATTGGTATTGATCAATAATTAATTTGGAATTAATTATGTGATCAAAATAGACTAATTAAATATATATGGGGATTGATTCTATGTTCATTCATTCTTATAAAGTGGGCTTATGATCCATAGTTCTTTATGTTGAGCTAAGACCATGTGGTGACTCATTGACACTAAATGGAGGTTAAAACCCATGGAGCCTAAGGAATGTGGAAAGTCATGCACATTAGGGTTTGCATGGCGTAACCTTAGTTGTACCATATTATATAAGAAACCCCTTGGTTGGTGAAATTGGTGCTAGATAGACTAGAGTGTTCTTGTAGAGCCATAACCGATTTGTGTACACCATACCCTCTCAAAAGTCATCCTTTGTCCAAAGGTGAGTTGTGATTCAACTTGAGGCATTCACAATATTAATGCTAAGCTCTAAAAGGTTCAAGGCTTTCAACTACAACAAAAGGTATGTCATCTAACTAGAATTTTGTAGTATAGATACTCCATTGTGTGCTAGTTAGGATGATCATTTGGAATATTGAAAGTTTGCATGTATTGTTGAGAAAACAAAGATTCAAAGCATTTAGGGTTGCATGTACACCTTAGGATTGTTAGAATGCTCAAAACTCTTTAGTGGTATCAGAGCCTAGGGTTGTTTTCTTGTATACTTGATGCTACTTTTTTTGAAGCTTGAAAAATCATTTTTTTGCTGTCTGGATAGTGGACTCGCCAAGTCAACCCTATGAACAGATCAACTTGCCGTTTCAGTTCATGTACTCGACGAGTTAGTGCTCCAGAATGCAGATTTTCGAGTTCTAAGGCTGGAATTGGACTAGGATCATTACCCTAAGTTGTTTTTGAACTTATAAACCTGTTTTTGATGTCTTAATGATCATGCTTTTCCAATTTATAAGATAATTGTCAATGTTTCATGTTTTGCATTAGTTTATATGGTTAGGCTAATTACATGAAATTTGTTTGATATGAATTGTCTTGTTCTTATGAGTTTAATTTCGATCATAGACAAAATTGTTTGATTTTGTAAGTTACAATAGTTGATCTAAATGTTTTGATGAATTCTGTAACTTGTCCTCAAGTTATGGAAAATGAAAAGTTTTTCTTTTAAAGAGATCATTAAACTTATAGGTTATGAACTTGAAGAGTCTTTTTCCATAAATGTTTGTATGAACTCCGTAACTTGTCCTCTAGTTATGGATTTTCAAGAGTCTTTTCATTAAAACCAATATTAAACAAATAATTTATGGATTCCTAAAGTTTTTGAATAGTTCAAAACTTGCCCTCAAGTTTTGGAATTTGTAAATGTGAAAGTCTAACTTTTGAAACATTTAATTCCAAACCCTAAAATTGTAAAAGTTTAAAATGCAACCCTTATACTATTATAATATTATAGGTTTAATATATACATATATATATATATATATATATATATATATATATATATATATATATATATATATATATATGTATGTATAAGAACAAAGTCAGTCTTACCGCTAGTAGGCCTCATTCATGAAGTCGGTCTATAAGGGGGTATAAGGTTACTGCCTATAAAATGGCAGTTTAATGGGTGTCTACTCTCACCCACCGCTTCCTTGACTAGTGGAGGGTTGTTAGTTGAACGCGTTTAATTGGAAATTTTAATCTTCATTAAAATTATAATGATAAATATAAAGTAACTAAACACTTATAAATTCCTAAATCTTAGTTACTTAGGAAAATGTGAATATGGTGTTAACCCATGAAATTGCACTTTGCACCTTGTTAAGTTGTTAGTGGAGTGTGTGTGGTTAATCGACACACTAATCTAGATTGATAGGGCGTGGAAAAGGGTAGCTTAATGCTAATCATAGATAAATGGAGTGTGTGTGGTTAACCGGCACATTGATTAGGTGGTTGTATTATTGGGTGTAACTGTTGGATTAGTGTCTAAGTCCATAACTATTTTGGTATGTACTTGACCCGATGGTGCATGGTCCTTTTGGGTTGCCTTCACCAAAGCAACTTGATTGGAGAAATAAATAAAGAGAGAGAGGTTATTATGATTTATTAATATGTTATAAGAATAATATATTAAAGGAGAAATCATATTTGTTTAATTCATATTGGTCAATAATTAATTAAGAATTAATTTTGTGATCAAGTGTAATTAATTAAACTAGAGGGGCTGAATTGTAATTATGTGATAGTTACAAAATAAGGTAAGGATTATCTTATATATATGGTGGACGAATTTGAAGTGATAATCACTTAGAATTCGACTAGGATAAGGGTTTCTAGGACTTATCTTATGGTTGCTTGGTGGACAAGCAACTAGATAAGGATAAGGACTAAAACCTTAATCTTTACACCTATATAAACCCCCTAAGGGTCATGAATTCGTGTATGCCTTCCCAAGAAGTCCTAAGGACGAATTCCTACCTCTCTCCTCTCTCTTTATACCTTCTCCACTTGCTTATGGTGTTTGTAAGCCATTAGAGGAGTGACACTTGTGACTCTCAGCCTTCCAAAGTCAATTCAAGGAGGAATTGGATTGTTATTGCTATATAACAATCAAGGTATGTCCTTAAACATGTTTATATGTGAATTCTGATTTCCATATGCTAGAATTAGGGTTTATAGTCTTGGATTCAAAGTGTGTACAATAGAGAAACCTAGATCCGAGCATTAGGGTTTGTATGAGCACATAGGATGTCTTATGACCAAAACCCATCAGTGGTATCAGAGCCATGATTGGTTTCTATTGTATTGATGCTTGATGTAACTGAAAATCGTATTTTGGCCTCACTATTCGACCTGACTCGGCGAGTCACTACTGGACTCGGCGAGTCAGCTCTACTCGGCGAGTTCCAGAGAGTGACTCGGCGAGTCGGTGCGTTAGATAGTGCTTATCTCGGGATTTCTTGCTGTTTTTGCATTGGGATAGTTACCTTATCATGTTAGATTAATATTAATCCGATTATATGATATATTTGACTATATTTTTAATCTAATTGAAGATATTTATCAATTAATAAGATAATTGTTTCCTTATAAGATAATTGATTAATTATTTTAAGTAAATTGATAAATTATTTCACAAGAAATCATCAAATATGGATAATTATGTAATTAAATGTTAATTTGAATTATTTGTTATTTGATCCTTGTTGTTATGAAAAGTTTCATATTTGGCCCTTTAGGTTTTATAGTTTAAAATTTGAACCCAAAAGTTTTGTAGTTTTGAAATTTAAATAGTTGAAACCCTAATGTTTTGAAAAAGGTTTCAAAACTTGCCCTCAAGTTTTGGAATTTAAATTTTGATTAAATAGTTTAATTTTGTTGCATATTTAAATTTTAAACCCTAATGTGTTGTAATGTTTCAAAACTTGCCCTCAAGTTTTGGAATTTAAAAGTTGATTAAAAGTTTAATTAGGAATGTTAAATTCTAAAAACTCTAAGTAGTTTTGAAAAGGTTCAAATCACACCCTTATGGTTTTATTAATTAATTAAGGTGTATAATTAAAAGAAGTTTAATAAATTCATAAAAGTTTGGTTTTACAATTTAATTGAATTAAAAGTATAATTATTAAATTTAACCACATAGTATTTTAAAAGTGTTAAAATACGCCCTATACTATATATAACATTAAAAGTCTAACATTATATATATGTATGAGTAAAAGTCAGTCTTACCGTTAGTAGGCCTCATTCACGAAGCTGGTCTATAAGGGGTGTTTAAGGAAATTGCCTATAAAATGGCAATTGAATGGGTATCCACTCTTACCCACCGCACTCTTGACTAGTGGAGGGTCGTTAGCCGAACGGGTAGGATAGGACGAAACCTTCCATTATAAGTATAATGATGCAATTCCATGAAATTACACTTTGTGCCGTTGCTAAGACGTTAGTTGAGCGCGTGTGGTTTACCGGCACACTAAATGGTTCTAAGCAAAGGTAGCAAAGGGTGACTCAATGTTTGTCATAGTTCGGTGGAGCGTGTGTGGTTTACCGGCACATCGAATAGGTGACTGTAACATGTGAGGGCACCATGTAAGTTTGCATGGTTATTCACACCCGCTTTGTGATCCTCGGCATCCCAGTCACAAACAAGAGGGGCATATCGAGATATAAACATGCCATTGAAAGTTCAATGTATCTCAAAGGATCTAGGAGTTTTCATAGATTTAAACATGCCATCAAAGGATCTAGGAGTTTTCATAGATTTAAAACTTAAATTTCTTTTTCGTTTTTCATGGTGGAAATTTGTTTTCCCGAGTTGTAGAATATTGTGTTGGGTCCTAGCCTTAGTATCTCATTTGGGTGATTTACTAAGGACTTAATCAATCAACTAACTTGAATTTGTTTTTCTCCCGTTTCGTAGATGTCAAAGTTCGACAACTATGGTCTTCTCAAATCCCGTGGAACAAGCTTCCCACATGAAAATGATATTCCGCGATTTGATCGAAGAACAAGAGATCATGCTTCACTTCCTCCTCCTCCTCCAATTATTCTACCTAACCCACAAGTTCAAAGGCTTGAAAAGTTCAAGATCACTCAAGCCCTTTTGGCAAGTAAACATAAAGAAGGAAAGTCAGTGTGTGCACACGTCCTAGGGATGAAGTCACACATTGATAGGTTAAGAATGTTGGGATCCGTTGTCTGTGAGGAAATGGCTGTTGATTGGATTCTTCAATCACTTACCAACTCATATAGTGAGTTCGTAAGAGAGTACTATATGATGAACTACGACGTGACCCTTATAGAGCTCACCTATATGCTTATTGCTGCTGAATCTGCAATGATTTGGCGCAATAGAAAAGCAAAGTTGATTGGTGAATCTGCCTTTGAGACCTCTATGGATATAGACAATGGCAACGAAAGACATGCTATGATCGAAAAGTTTGATCATAAGAGAAAGGCAATGTCTGAAGTGGTTCCATGTGCTGTTCCAAAAGAGTCGATTTGCTTTTTTTGCCAAGAGAAGGGGCATTGGAGACTAAGCTGCCCTATTTACCTAAGAGATCTAAGAGATGGGAGAGTCGAAACGTATGGCTCTAATTTAGGTAAAATCCATTGACTAACTCTTTTAAGCCTCATTCTAGATTCTCAATACACAATGTGATAAGATTACAATTGATGTTTTGAAGGATCGAAGAAAAGAAAGGAAGCTTAAGGGAAGAAGTGAGCAGAATCTAACCGTGAAGGAATGGATTTTGATCGCGTTTCTCGAAGATTAGATTCTTGAGCTACTACTTAGAGTTAGAATTAGATTGCTAAGAAAGATGTATTAGCATAAGTTTTTCAATGAGTTGCATTGTAAGGACAAATTTTTCCGCAATAAAATAAATTTTGATTTTAAATTTTATTTATTTATCCTTACAATGGCGTGTATGAAAAAATTGATGTTAAAATGTTTCTATTATTAGCAATAATGGATTTGGTTCTTATTATGTTATTTATGGAAAAGTCGAGAATTTACCAAATAGGGAGAGTTTCTCATCGCCCAAGTTTCAATTGGACAGAAACTTGGAATCATGCAACTTGGTTGCACGATGAATGAGCAATTTCATATTTGGAAATTAGACTAATTCATTGACAAAGTGTCAAGTGAAGGACTAGGAGATCGAGTACACAAAGTTGTGTGTTGATCAAAGTCCACCATAAAAGTAACAAAGATATTCGTCATAATTTACTAAAGGTTTAGTAAATATGATTATACTTACAAGATTAAGTGTAATTCTGAATTGATTGAAAAAGTTTAAATCAATAGCAGAACGAATAAGAAGAATCAAGTAGGCAGAAAGATAAAAGTTTCTCCATTCTAAGAAGAAGGGAGAGTAGCTTTTATGCTTTATGATAGGTCTTAATGATTAAGAACCATATCTCAATTGTATGTTTAAGAAGAGGAATCAAGGATTGAAGAAATGGTTAAATCAAAAAGTCAATCATACTTCGTTCCAAAACAAGTCTTAAAGATTAGATTGTGAAATTGAGTGAAAAAGTATTAAGAAGGTTTATATCATTCATTAAATGTGGTAAGTTGTGATGTCTTAGATAAGACAAAGACCAACTAGGACCAATTTATGAAGTGTTTTGATAAAAGCTACACTAACTCTTGAATATTTGTTTGTCAAGAAATGTTTTGACAAGAGAATCTCATATGTCAAAGAGTCAGTGGGAGTCTTAATGGTCTTGAAAGGTTTCAAGAACAAATCAAATAAACCTTATCGATCATCACTAGCACACGAGTTAAGGTTTACAACCTATCGTGATGACATTATTTTGATTTTGTGCCAATCCAATCGAGTTAATTATGCATGTGAGTTCTATGAGTTGTCATTTTGAACGCATAAAAGGCAAAGCACCTTTATCAATGAAAGGTACATTGATAGGAAAGGGTGAGCTGCTTAACTACTTAGAAGACATGGTGGGCAGCTGTGCTACCATAAGGCAAGAAATCAAGATTAAGAAAGTTCGGTCCATATGAGTTTGAATTTGTCGTAAACTTTGGTTTTAACAAATTCACATGGATAGGAACACATACACTGTTTAAAATCTAAGTGTCATAAGATTTCCTCCTTCATGAAAATGATTGTGAGGAAATGCTTTCACTAAGAAAGATTTTAAGAAGATAGTGATTGTAAAATTGCATTCTCGAATTCGATTATGGTTACGATATCCCTTTCCATAATTTGAATTGTGAGGTTTGACAATTAGTCTTAAGTGTTTAGACACACATATGAGCTATCGAAGGCAAAGGTGTATAAGTTCAAGAAGCCTTGATAAAAAATTATCAAAGCACTAAGTATTAGAAACATGAACTTAAGAAATTCAATAAGCATTGTTTTTCTGAAAGTTAAGATGTTTATGAATACATGTCGAAGCTAGTGGGAGCATAAGTGTTATGTTTTATAATAATCATCATGATAGTGGGAGCATAAATGTTATGATTGTATGATTATTAAGGCACATATTGCAAAGTTGGCAATATTAATTATAGAAAACAAGAGTCATACTTTGCAAAGTTGTAAGAGTTGAAAGGTTGTTTTGCTATAATTAAGGGAGAGAATATTATGCTTCATTTCAAATCTAAAGGATTAGGTTGAGAAATGTTAATAAACTTAGTCAAGGGTACAAAGTGTGTTCTTAAAATTTCGATTATGATTACGGAATTCCTCTTCACAATTCGAATTTTGAGAACATAGCAAATAAAACATTATGCGTCGTGTCCCATACGCTTCGAGTATAGGATTGATTGCAAATGCTTTAATGTTTGACCATTCTAAAATTTTCCAAATGTCTAGCGCATTTAGAGGGAAAAATGACTAGAATTGGTTTTGACTAAAATAATTAAACAACTATCAAAGGACAATCCAAAGTTCGACGAAGATTGGTCGCTTGTGAGTACTTGGAAGCATGGTATTGGATGGACCATATGGACATTATTATGAATAGAAAAGGTTCTATTAAGAATGAGTTGTCATATGGAAAATATGGAAGCATGTCCATGTTAGGAAGTAAATATTGAAAATCTATGTCTAGATTAGAAACTATTATGCAAAAGGATGTTCAAAGGAATGTACTTTGAGAGAGAGACATCATATCTAAGGAATTGTCTTGTAACAATCTCCGATAGAAGACTTTGTAATATCATTGGCAATAGTCTTTGTGACTTTGGTGCAGTGACATTACGAAAGGATCGTTGCATAAAGTGTTAGAATCTAGCATATTCTATAAGTGGCAAGAATTGATATTCTTACACTTATGAGAAAAGGATTTGGAGTTGTAAAATGAGAATGATTGGAAATGTGTTCAATTTGTCTATTTCACCAAGTAAGAACCATAGGTAAACATTGTGTGCATGCTAAGAGCATGGGACAAGTGTAGTAATTCAAGTAAGAAGTTGATTACCCGAAACGACAAATAATGAGTAATCAATATAGTGATAAATAAAAGTCGTTTTATTTATACTCAAAGGTTTGAGGCCATATGGGATTAGTATTATTCTTGTGTTTCACTTTGCATGTTTTGACTTCCAGGATAATTGAGTTTATTAAGAATAAACGAATTATTCAAACGGGCCACAGTCGTTCATATGTTGGAAGTAGATATGAATGAAGACTGTCGTGAATTGGTGTGTGGATTGTCTAGAAGAGTATTAGACATAAGCAAATGTTTGCTGCAACGTTCATGAGTGCTTACGAATATGATTTGAGCATTGGATTAAACCCACGCTCACTTGGATCACTCCATGATTTGGATTACGAGTGATTGGTGAGACGATAACATCTTATATTCTTGAAACCGAGATGTGTGAGTTGTATCTTGCGAATCGGTTGCATATTGATAATATGTAAACGCACTAGTAACTTGGTGTTATAAAACATATTCTTGTGTGTGATTTGGTTAGTGAGTGCAAGCAAGCATTGTATCAAAGTTTATCCGTTCCTTTTATTCAAAGTAGGATAAAAGCGATATCTTTGGGCCCCTCGATGGTTTAGTGATGACAAACGTAAATGCTCGGCCGGGCTAGGGCTAATTTGATTTGTTCAATTGGTCAGTCGTCATCAGAAATCGAGAAGTAGCACAAAGAGAATGATTTGAAATCATATCTCATATGATATCTAGAATGGAGGAATATATGATCCCTTATCTAAGGACACACGCATTTGATATGATCAGAGTTAACAACGGCTTTGGAAAGCTACGATTGCAGATCAGGATCTGAAGTCATAGGTTGAATAGTTATTAGACTTATTCAAGTGGGAGACTGTTGGATTAGTGCCTAAGTCCATAACTATTTTGGTATGTACTTGACCCGATGGTGCATGGTCCTTTTGGGTTGCCTTCACCAAAGCAACTTGATTGTAGAAATAAATAAAGAGAGAGAGGTTATTATGATTTATTAATATGTTATAAGAATAATATATTAAAGGAGAAATCATATTTGTTTAATTCATATTGGTCAATAATTAATTAAGAATTAATTTTGTGATCAAGTGTAATTAATTAAACTAGAGGGGCTGAATTGTAATTATGTGATAGTTACAAAATAAGGTAAGGATTATCTTATATATATGGTGGACGAATATGAAGTGATAATCACTTAGAATTCGACTAGGATAAGGGTTTCTAGGACTTATCTTATGGTTGCTTGGTGGACAAGCAACTAGATAAGGATAAGGACAAAAACCTTAATCTTTACACCTATGTAAACCCCCTAAGGGTCATGAATTCGTGTATGCCTTCCCAATAAGTCCTAAGGACAAATTCCTACCTCTCTCCTCTCTCTTTATACCTTCTCCACTTGCTTATGGTGTTTGTAAGCCATTAGAGGAGTGACACTTGTGACTCTCAGCCTTCCAAAGTCAATTCAAGGAGGAATTGGATTGTTATTGCTATATAACAATCAAGGTATGTCCTTAAACATGTTTATATGTGAATTCTGATTTCCATATGCTAGAATTAGGGTTTATAGTCTTGGATTCAAAGTGTGTACAATAGAGAAACCTAGATCCGAGCATTAGGGTTTGTATGAGCACATAGGATGTCTTATGACCAAAACCCATCAGTAACAAGTTAATTTGCGTGGTTATTCACACCTTGTTTGTGATCCTCGACATCCCAGTCACAATCTTGAAGGGCACATTCAATATTTAAACATTCCATTGAATTGCACAATGGATCTCAAAGGATCTACGAATTTCAATTAACTTGTAAAATATTTTGCAATTGCATTATGGCATCCCTCTTCCTAATTGTCAAATATTGTGTTAGGTCCTAGCATTAATATTTCCTTTGGTTGTTATATTGAGGACTTAAATCAACTAACTTAAATTTCTCCCATTGTAGATGTCTTTTGCAGAAAACTATGGTCTTCCCATATCTTTTCGAACAAGCTTACCTCTTGAAGATGATGTCCTGCGGTTCGATCGTCAAAGTCATACTTCACTTCCTCCACCTCATCCAATAATTCTCCCTAACCCACAAGTTCAAGGAATTGAAAAGTTTAAGGTCATTCAAGCCCTACTTGCAATGAAACATCAAGATGGATAGCATGTGTCTACTCACGTCTTGGAGATGAAGTCACATATTGACAGGCTGAGAGTATTGGGTGTTGTTGTCTCGAGGAAGTTGGTTGTTGACAGGGTTCTTCAATCACTTCCTGAGTCATATAGTGAGTCCATTAAGGACTACTATGTGACAAACCACGACATGACCCTTATTGATCTTACCTATTTGCTTGTTGGTGCTGAATCAATAATGATTTGGCACACTAGAAAATCAAATTTGATTGCAAGATCTACTCCCCAAACATCCATCGACATTGACAATGGAAGCATTGGAAGTCCAGAAAAGTATTCTCTTCCCAATGGAAATGGATCGGCCATGGTTAACCCGCTTGACCAAAAGGCAAAGAGAAAGGCTAAGTTTGAAATAGTCTCGTGTACCATTCCCAAAGAGTCTATATGTTTCTATTGCCAAGAGAAAGGGGTATTGGTTGCGAAGCTGCCCTGACTACCTGAAAGATCTGAGAGAAGGTAGAAGCAAAAAGTTTGACTCTACTTCAAGTAAGTCCACTATCTAACTCTGTTAAGTTCCTAATTGATGATTCTTGATACATAATGTGACTAGGCTGCATTTCGACATTTTTTATGATCATGAAAAAGGAAAGAAGCCTAAAAGAAGAGTATGTTGAATCTGATTGCAAAGATGGATTTCAATCGCATGGTTTGATGATCGGATTTTTGACCTGCTGCTTAGGAGTTATGATAGATTTCTAGAAAATATGTTGTTACGTTGTTTTCATTTGTAATTGCACTGTAAGGAAAAGTTTTCTGCATTTTATAAATAAATAAATTTTGTTTTTATTTTTTATATCTCCTTACAAAGGCATTTATAAGAAAATTGATGTTTTTAGGTTTCTATGTTAGCAATATGAATTTGATTCTTTCGTTTGTGGTAGTGTCTAAATTTATCAAATAAGGAAAGTTTTTCATCACCCAAGTTTCATTTGGACATAAACTTGGAATCATGCAAGTTGTACTCTATGATGAATGAGAATTTTCACCTTTGGCGAATTAAGACTGATTCCTTGGTCATATGTATATGTGAGTCAAGTGAAGGACTAAAGATCGACTACACATTCTTGTGTATTGGTCGAGTTCCACCACAAAGATGGATAAGACTGTTTGTTATGATTTAATAAATTTTAGTAAATATGGTTATGCTTACAACTTTAAGTATAATTCTGAAACATTGGAAAAGTTTCAATGCATGACAAAAGGAATGAGAAGAATCAAATTAGGCAGAAAGATAAAAGTTTCTTCAATCTGAAAAGCTGGGAGAGGACTTTAGTATTGTGTTTTATGATCATCTTAATGATTATGGAAAACAATATCACAATTGATCCTCTAAGGACATCTTAGTGCATTTATAGTGCTAAGAAGAGGAATCGTGAATTGTTGAAATGGTTAAATCAAAAAGCTAAACCAAACTTCATTCCAAGAATAAGTCTTAAAGCCATACTCCAAGATTATAACTTGAGTGACATAATCTTAAGAGTTTTTGAAACACTCATCAAATGTAAAGTAAAAATGTTTTCTTACTCTTGTACATTTGAAATTGGTAAGTTGTGATGTTTTGGATAAAACATAGACCAACTAAGGCCAATTGTGTGAAGTGGTTATCTTGATAAGAATCCACACTAACTGATTTTGGTTTTGTCAAGGAATGGATCTAGAAAGAGAATCTTATATGTCAAGAGGTCAGTGGGAGTCTTAAAGATCTTGACTAGTTTCAAGAACTAATCATGAAGAAAACCTGTTGTTAGACACTAGCACACGACTTGAGGTTTGTTACCTATCGTGTTGACATATACCTATTTCTGTGCCCATTTTGGTTAAGCTGACTATACATGTGAGTTCTATGAGTTCTCAATTGTTTGCACAACAACTTTGAAGCAATGGGTTTTGACAAGATGTCATCAATGTCTCCAGCACCTCACGCAACCAGAGCTCACACTTGGAGAACTTTGAAAAAAGTCTCTCCTTCCTCAATGTCTCCAGCACCTCCCTAAGGTTCTCCTCATGCTGCTCCTGGGTCTTGGAATAAACCAAGATGTCATCAATAAAAACTATCACAGACCGATCCAGGATCGGTTTGAACAGGTGTCAGGAGCATCGATGAGCCCAAACACCATCACTGCAAACTCACAGTGACCATAGCGAGTCTGAAAGGCTGTATTCTACAGATCGTCGTCCATAAATCGCATCTGGTGATAATCCGATCGCAGATCAATCTTGAAAAACCAACATACACCCTGAAGCTGGTCAAATAAGGCATCAATTCTCGGGAGGGGATAACGGTTCTTCACCTATGGCAAACTGCTCGGACTGATAAATCCCATATCTAGCAGCTCTTGCAGTTATGTAGATAACTCCTGCATCTTGGGAGGATCCAACGGATATGGTGTCATTGTTGAATTAGGTGTCTAAGCCCACAACTATAGTTGATATGTACTTGACCTGATTATAGCATGGTCCATTTGGGTTGCAACACTCTGGAACAATTTGATAGGATGTATATTTAAGGAAGAAGTCATTGTGATTTGTTAATATATTATAAGTGTAATATATTAATTGGGAAATCGCATTATTTAATTAGTATTGATTAAGACTTAATTTGATATTAATTTAGTGATCAAATGAAACTGATTAAATATACAAGGACTGATTAGGTAAATCTGTAATAGTTCTAGTTTGACTCATGACTCATGTTGATTAGAGTTGGACTAAACCTATGTGAGAGTCCAAGAAGGTTTAGCCCAAATGGCATAAGAAATATGAAGAGTCATTAGGGTTTGCATGGTTGTAATCCTAAGTTATAAAAGAAGTCCCTAACACCCTAAAATCAGCCCCCCATGCACACTAGAGTTGTAGCTAGGAGATTTTTATCTCCCAAACCTCTCACTCAAGTCCATTATCTTGCTCTTGGTTTAAAGACTTTTGAGGCATCACACTTGAGGTGCTAGGCTCCTACAGGTCAAAGACAAGCAAGCTACTACACCAGGTAATCTTGTAACTGTTTTTATGATTTAAATGTTACCTTGCATGCTAGTTTAGGCTTTGTGCTTTGGAAAAACAATGTTACATGTATAATTAGAGAAAACTTAGATCCAAAGAGTTAGGGTGGTATGTGCACCATAGGATGTTAGAGTACATAAAACCCATCAGTGGTATCAGAGTCATGGGTGTTCTCTATTATATTGATGCAACTGTGTGGTTTTCAAAAGCTGAAAAATGACAATTCTGGATTCTTCCAGGGCCTACTCGATGAGTCCTTCTGTGAACTCGACGAGTAGGTGCCTTATGAAAATGAACTCATCGACTTCATTAGTGCACTCAACGAGTTAGTTCATCAGATGGCAGAATTTTTGAGTTTTTGGCCCGTTTTGGATTAGGATCATTACCACAAATTGTTTTCGTTCATCAAATTTGATTTTACTAGTATGGTAATGTTTATCCCCATCCAAAAACATGAAGGTTTCAAATTTAAAGATAATTACTTGATTTTGTGAAAGACTAATTATTTGTAAAATTTGAAGTTATCTTGTAATATGAATCAAATTAGGTCAAATTGTCAAATGATGAATTATGTGATAATTGGGTTAGTTAAATTGATCTATGTGTTTCTTGAAAAAGTTCCATAACTTTTCCTCAAGTTATGGAATATGAAAAAGTCCTTATTCATGAAACTATTAACTCTTGTAAGTTATAGAATTCAAAAGATCTTGAAAGGTTTCATAAAATGTCCTCAAGTTTGGAATTTGAAAGGTCTCATTCATGGAAATTTAAAATCCATAAGTTATGGAAATCAAAAGTTTTGACAAGTTACAAAACATGCCCTCAAGTTTTGGAACATGAAGAGTATCATTTATGAAACTTTAATTTCAATCCCTAGGATTTTAAAAGTTTAAAATCCAACCCTTATACTATTGTAATATTAAGAGTGTAATACTTATATATATATATATATATATATATATATATATATATATATATATATATATATATATATATATATATACAAGACAGTCAGACTTACCGTTAGTAGGCCTCATTCACGAAGCCGCTCTATAAGGGGGGTACAAGGTTGCTGCCTATAAAATGGTGGTATAATGGGTGTCTACCCTCACCCACTGCTTCCTTGACTGGTGGAGGGTCATTACTCGAACGGGTAGGATAGGACATTAATTCTCAATAATAAGTATAATGATAATTATTAAAGTAACTAAACTTTTGCCAATCTTAGTTACTTTACGAAAAAATGTGAAAATGGTGCAATTCCATGAAATTGCACTTTGTACCTTGTTAATTCATTAGTGGAGCGTATGTGGTTAATAGACACACTAATTCCGGAATGAAAATGTGTGGCAAAGGGTAGGTTGATGTTAATCATGGCTCAATAGAGCGTGTGTGGTTAACCGACACATTGATTAGGTGATTTGTAACATTGAGAGTACCGAGCACATTTGCATGGTTATTCACACCATGTTTGTGATCCTCGGCATCCTAGCCACAAACTTTAAGGGCATAATCAAGATTTAAACATGCCATTGAAAAGTTTAATGAAACTCAAAAGAATCCAGGAATTTCAATTCATTTAAAACCTAATCTTTAATTTCGTTTTCCATGGTGGAAATTGGTAAGTCATCATTTACCTACCTTCAAATATTTTGCAATTGGAATACGGCATCCCTCTTCCGAATTGTAAAATATTGTGTTGGGTCCTAGACTTAATATTTCATTCGGGTGCTATATTAAGGATCATTATCTAATCTAAACTTTGTCTTTCTTTTCAGATGTCTTCCAACACTGCTTCAAACCTATACCCTTCAGGCTCTTTCTCCCTTATGAACTTATGTGGGAGGGTAATATTTGATGGATCGAACTTTAATGATTAGATTCGAAACATCCTAATGGCCATTCGCTATGAGGACAAAGAATATGTCATTGATAAAAGTGTTATGTATTATGATTGCTACCATGACTGCTATATTAAGGATCATTATCTAATCTACCACTACTCCCGAAAAAATTGTTGAATACAAGGCCCAAGAGAGGGACACAACCAAAGTGTCGTGTATTATGATTGCTACCATGACTGCTAAGCTTCGGAAGTCCTATTAGGACTTTTGGCCTTATGAAATGCACCAAGACTTGATGGAATTGTACCATGAAAGTGCTAGGAAAGAAAAATATGAAATCATAGCCTCCAATATAACAACCAAGATGAAGGATGGAGATTCCATCATGACCCACTTGTAGAAGATGCAATGATTTGTGGACCGCTTGCTGAAGTTAAATGTCAACTTTGATGAAGAGTTGGCCATATAAATTATTCTACACTCTTTGCCTCCTTGTTATGATCAGTTTCGTATGACTTATCATATGAACAAGGAGGAGATCACTCTAAGCAAGCTTCAAGGCCTTTTAAGGACTGTTGAAAGTAGTCTTAAAGGAAAATCTATTGTTTCTACTCCTACTGTTGCTACTCCTGTCTTGGGAAATAGACATGGTAAGGGAATAAAGAGGAAAGCTTCCTCAAAGAGCCACAAGGGAAAGTCCCATGTTGGATCCTTTTCTAGTGGGTCCAAAGGTGGTCCTGCTACACCATCCTCAAACCGCAAGGAAGCATAGTGTTTCCATTGTCATGAAAAAGGGCACTGGAAGCGAAGCTGCCCCAAACACTTGCAAGACTTAAATGATAGGAAGATGGAACGCTCCTTCGTAGGTATTTATACTATTCTGTCTAATAACTCGTGACATGCTAATTCTTGGGTCCTGGATAAAAGATGTGGTTTTCACATTTTTTCTGATTTCCAGGGACTAACAAGAAGTAGGGATGTGGAGCATGGGAAGATGAACTTGATCATGGGAAATAGGAAAAAGTCGCCAATCACCAAGATTGGAGTTTATACATTATTTCTTTGTAGTGGGTTAAATTTAGAACTAAAAAATTGTTGCTACTCGTTTGATATGGCGAGAAATCGTATTTCCTTTCATAGTTTGTATAAACATGATTTTACCTTTTCTTTTAATAATGAAATTGGTAGCATTAACGCTTATTATGATGGTACATTTTATTTTGAAGCATTACCTTGTAATGGTATATACAAAACTATGATGGTTGTAGATAACTTAGGAAATAATGTGTTGCGTATTGATTCGTCCAATGTTTTGTATAAAGCATGCTTATGGCATTGTCGTATTGAACATGTTAACAAGAAGCGCATAGCGCAACTCCAAAAGGATGGAGTGTTGGAGTCATTTGACTTAAAGTCGGATGACACTTGTGAATCTTGTTTGCTTGGAAAGATGACCAAGTCACCTTTCACTGGTACTTGTGAAAGGGGTGAAGGTTTGTTGGATCTCATACACACCGATGTGTGTGGACCCTTCCGATCTGCCATAGTGGATGCTAACCACTTCTATGTGACTTTTACTAATGATTATAGCAGATATGGCTATATCTCCTTAATCAAGCATAAGTCAGAAACCTTTGAAAAGTTCAAAGAGTTTAAACAAGAAATGGAGAATCAATTGGGCAAGAAGATAAAGATGCTCCGCTTCGATCGAGGAGGAGAGTATCTTAGTATCGAGTTCCAATACTATCTTAAGGAGTGTGGAATTGTTTCACAATTGATGCGACCTAGGACACCACAAGTTAATGGTACGACTGGGAGGCGCAATCGAACCTTGCTAGAGATGTTTCGTTCCATGTGAGTCGAGCTTCGTTACCTATCTCATTATGGGGGTATGCCTTAGAGACTGCTGCCCATATCTTTAATCTAGTCCCTACTAAAAAGGTTTACAAAACACCTCACGGGATATGGATAGGGAAGGTTCCCTCGTTAGCACACATCAACGTTTGGGGTTGCGAGGAATTTGTGAGAAAAGAAAATCACTAAAACCTTGAACCTCATAGTAAGTATTGTATTTTCATCGGTTATCCACATAAAACCTTTGGATATCTCTTCCATAGACCGAGTGACAATGTTGTCTTCGTTGCGAGGAGAATAGTCTTTCTCAAGAGAGAACTCATATGCCAAGAGGACAGTGGGAGGAAAATTGACCTTGAAGAGCTTCAAGAGTTAAGCAATGAAGGAACCTTAAACACCAGCACTCAACCTGAGGATGAAACTCCTATTGAACCAATTGACAAGTCTGTACCTCCAAGACGTTCTAGTACAGTCAACGTTCCACCTGTGTTATATGGTTTTCATATAATAGCTGAAGGTGATACATTTATCAGTGATAGTACACTAGTAGATTTAGATGAATGTAACAACTACACGGAAGCCATGACAGACCCCGAGTATACATAAATAGAAAGAGGTGATGGACAATGAGATTCAGTCCATGTATGACAATCATGTTTGGAACTTGGTCGACAATGTATCGGGTCGTAAGACAGTCGGGTGCAAATGGATTTTTAAGAAGAAGACTGACATGGATGGGAAGGTACACACTTATAAGTCGCGATTGGTTGCGAAGGGCTTTACTCAAACTCCTGGAGTTGACTATGACAAGACCTTCTCACTAATAGAGAAGATTAAATCTATAAAGGTTATCTTATCTATAGCTGCACTTCATGATTATGAAATATGGCAAATGGTTGTCAAAACCGCTTTCCTTAATAGGATGTTGGCTGAAGATGTTTACATGAATCAGCCAAAGGGTTTTGCCATTGCGAAGTAACCTAATAGAATGTGTAAGCTTGAGAAATCCATTTATAGATTAAAACTGATGGGTTTTGAGCATTCTAACACTTCCTTAGTGTACATGCAACCCTAATAACCTTGGATCTATGTTTGTCTAATTATCATGCAAAGTTGAATTCCAAGGTTATATTCCTATCTAGCATACATGGGGAACAACTTTTTACTTGAATAAAAGATAGAATAACTTACCTTGTTGTTGCTTGTGTTCCTTGAAACCTTGTTAGCCTAGCACCCCAAGTGTGATGCCTCAAATGCTTCACACAACAACAAATGCTCTTGGAATGATTTTTGAGAGAATTCACACTTCTTGAAATTGGCCTAGCCCTCTAGTTTCTTATGAGTCTTGTGTGTGTAGCCAATTTTGTGGAGAATGGGACTCTTATATAGTGTTATGTCATGACTCTTCATTTCCATGACCCATGGATTTGTAACTCCCATGGAGCATCCATGGAGCATCCTATGGGTAAAGCCCAACTTGATAATCCATGGAGCCTTTTAGCCCACTATACAAGATATGAATGATTTACATAATCAACCCATATATTTAATTAGTTATCTTTTGATCACTTAATTAATTCCAAATTAATTCTTTGATCAAACTAATCAAATAATATTATTAATATATTAGAACTTATAATATATTAATAATCTCTAAGTGATATTTCTCTCATTTAGTCTATCCAATTGCATGCTGCCATGCAACCCAAATGGACCATGCCGGGTCGGGTCAAGTACACCCTAGAAATAGTTATGGACTTAGACACCTTATCCAACAGTCTCCCACTTGGATAAGTCTAATAACTATAACTCTAGAACTTCAGGAACCGACCGAAAATCGTAGCTCTTTCAAGGTTTCTCGGAACTGAGAAGATGATGGTACGCCATTTAAGATAAGAGATCATATAATCCTCCGTTCTAGATATCAGCCAGACAAATACATGGAACAATGTCTTACTTATTGTCCAGCAGTTTGTTTCCCGATTTCCGATTTGTTTGACAAAGAACCTAATTGAACACATCAACTTAGTTCTGACCGGGCCCGGTACATAGGTCAAAACAAAATCATCGAGGGGCCCAGATATCAGCTTCTAATCCAAGAAGGAACAGATAAACTTCGACTCATATGTTTGTTCTACCACTCATTGAATTACACACAAAAGCACGTTTTATAACATCGAGTTACCAATGCGTTTTCGTACAATCAATGCATAACCAACTTGTAAGTAACAAATCATATCTCTAGGTTTGAAGACTTATACGATATTACCGTCTCACGATCACTCGAGATAGAATTCCATGAAGTGATTCCAGTGAGCGTGGGTTGAGTCCAATACTCAGAACTTATGAGCACTCATGATTGCTGTAGCCTTGCCCAAGACCTCTACAACCAAACATGACAGTCTTGATTCATACCTACTTCCGACATATGACCGACTGTGGAGGTTTGAATAATATGTTATACCAAACAAAAATTATTCTGGAAGTCAAAACATGCAAAAGAAATATAGTAAACGATCGACAAGAGATAGCAACACTTTACTCATAAATAAAACACTTTTATTCATCATCAAATGTCAATTACACTTTACAAATTTCATAAGTTATCTAACTACTAAATCTAATATCATCCTTCAGCCCTATGCTCCGAGCATGCTGGAGATGCTTAACCCGAGTCAGTCCCTTCGTGAGGGGATCTGTCGGATTCTCATCTGATGATACCCTCTTTGCCACGAGGAGTCCTTCTTCGATCCAATGTCTGATGAAATGGTATTTTCTATCGATGTGTCTGGATCTCCCATGATCCCTTGGTTCCTTGGCTAAGGCAACAGCACTTTCACTATCACAGAAAATTTCCATTGGCTCTTTAATAGCTGGTACAACTCCAAGGTCTCCAATGAAGTTCTTCAGCCATATCGCCTCCTTTGCCGCCTCGCTAGCTGCAATATACTCTGATTCACAAGTAGAATCTGCCACTGTCTCTTGCTTGGAACTCTTCCAAGAAATTGCTCCTCCGTTTAGGGTAAAGACCCAGCTTGACTGAGAGCAGAAATTATCCCTATCAGTCTGGAAGCTAGCATCACTATACCCTACAACTCTCAAGTCATCACTCCCACCGAGGGTAAGAACCCAGTCCCTAGTCCTCCGTAGGTACTTGAGGATATTCTTTACCGCAGTCCAGTGTGCCTTGCCAGGTTTCCCCTGATACCTGCTAACCATGCTTAGGGCAAAGGCTACATCAGGTCGAGTACATGTCATAGCATACATGATCGATCCTACAGCCGAAGCATAAGGTATTCGATTCATTTCTGCTATCTCAGCCTCAGTGCTAGGGCTTTGTGTCTTACTCAATCTGGCGTTACTCTGGATAGGTAACTCTCCTTTCTTGGAATCCTGCATGCTGAATCTCTTCAGCACCTTACCCAAGTAGGTACTCTGACTAAGACCAATTAGTCTTTTACTCCTGTTTCTCAAAATCCTTATCCCTAGAATATAGGCAGCTTCTCCTAGGTCCTTCATAGAGAAACACTTCCCAAGCCAGGACTTAACTTCCTGCAGAGTTGGGATGTCATTTCCTATGAGTAGTATGTCATCCACATACAATACCAAAAAGCTAACTATACTCCCACTAGCCTTGACATACACACAAGATTCATCTTCACTCCTAGAAAAGCCAAATTCCTTGACCTTTTCATCAAAGCAAAGATTCCATCTGCGAGGTGCTTGCTTCAATCCATAAATGGATTTCTCAAGCTTACACACTCTATTAGGGTACTTGTCGCTGACAAAACCTTCTGGCTGACTCATGTAAACATCTTCAGCCAACTTTCCATTAAGGAAAGCAGTTTTGACATCCATTTGCCAAATTTCATAGTCATGAAATGCAGCTATGGCTAACATAACCCTGATAGACTTAATCCTGGCTACTGGAGAAAAGGTCTCATCGTAATCCACTCCAGGAATTTGAGAGAACCCCTTTGCAACCAGTCTAGCCTTATAAGTGTGTACATTACCATCCATGTCGGTCTTCTTCTTGAAGATCCATTTGCACCCCACTGTCTTACCACCTGGTACATTTTCAACCAAGTTCCAAACTTGATTGTCATACATGGATTGTATCTCGCTATCCATTGCCTCTTTCCACTTGGCTGACTCAGGGCCTGCCATGGCTTCTGCGTAACTTTTAGGTTTATCCAGACCTATCAGTGTCTCATCACTGATAAGTGTATCTCCTTCTGCAGTAATATGGAATCCATAGTAATGCTTAGGAACATGCCTAACTCTTGTGGAACGCCTCAGAGGTACGGACTTGTCAATTGGCTCAACAGGAGTTTCCTCCTCAAGTTGAGTGCTAGGGTTTGAAGTTCCTTCACCGCTTGACTCTTGAATTTCTTCAAGATCAACTTGCCTCCCACTGTCTCCTTGGCTTATAAACTCTCTCTCTCGAAAGACTCCTTTTCTTGCTACAAAGACCACATTATCACTAGGTCTGTAGAAGAGGTAACCAAAGGATTGTTGTGGGTAGCCGATGAAAATACACCTCTCGCTTCGAGGTTCGAGCTTATCATGAGTCTCGCGTCTCAAGAAAGCCTCGCAACCCCAAATCTTGATGTGGTCTAGTTTAGGTACTTTACTAGTCCACATCTCGTGAGGAGTTTTGGCAACTTTCTTTGTAGGGACTAGATTAAGAATATGGGCGGTAGTCTCTAAGGCATACCCCCAGAATGAGATTGGTAGCGTGGCTCGACTCATCATGGAACGAACCATATCCAACAAGGTTCGATTACGCCTCTCAGCCACACCATTCAACTGTGGTGTCCTGGGAGGTGTCAATTGTGAGACAATCCCACATTCCCTAAGATAGTCGAGGAACTCTGAACTAAGATACTCACCTCCTCGATCGGATCGAAGCATCTTAATGTTCCTGCCCAATTGATTCTCAACTTCCTGTTTAAATTCCTTAAACCTCTCGAAAGTCTCTGACTTATGCTTGATTAAGTAGACATATCCATATCTACTGTAATCATCAGTGAAAGTCAAATAATAACGATTAGCATCCCTTGTGGCATGTTTGAATGGTCCACACACATCCGTGTGTACAAGGTCCAACAAACCTTCACCCCTCTCACATGAGCCTGTGAAGGGTGACTTTGTCATTTTTCCAAGTAAGCATGATTCGCAACTATCATCTGACTTTAGGTCAAACGACTCCAAGACTCCATCCTTTTGGAGTTGGCCTATGCGTTTCTTGCTTATATGTCCAAGACGACAATGTCATAATGATGCTTTATCCAAGTTATTATTATTAGTAGAATCACTACACAAAACATTATTTCCTAAATTATCTACAACAGATACAGCTTCATACACACCATCACAGGGTAATGCTCTAAAATAAAAAACATTATTAAAGAAAGCATCAATAGAACCAACTTCATTATTAAATGAAAAGGTAAACCCTTGTTTGTACAAAGCATAAAAGGAAATAATATTTCTTGCCATTCCTGGCGAATAACAACATTTATTCAAATCTAAACTAAACCCACTACTTAGCGATAAAGTATAAACTCCAATCTTGGTGACAGGTGAATCTTTCCTATTCCCCATGATCAAGTTTATTCTTCCTTGCTCCACATTCTCACTTCTTCTTAGTCCCTGCAAGTCACAACAAATATGAATACCACAACCGGTATCAAGGACCCAAGATTTAGAATGGGGTGAGTTATTAGAAATGATAGTGTAAATACCTGCATGGTTGGGTTTGACTTTCCCATCCTTCACATCCTGCTGGTACTTTGGGCAGTTCCGCTTCCAATGAGCCTTGTCATGGCAATAGAAGCATTCAGCCTCTTTTGGGTCAGAAGAAGGAGTGATGAAACCTTTCTTGGTTCCACTAGAAAAAGAGCCATCAAGGGTCCGAGCCTTGGTACCCTTCCAAGATCTCTTTCTCTTGCTCCCTCAACTTTTCCCGATTGCCAAAACTGGAGTTGAGTTTGGAGTAGGAGTGATAGCAATCGACTTCCCCTTAAGACCTGTTTCTGCGGTCTTGAGAAGTCCTTGAAGTGTGCTGAGGGTGACCTCTTCCTTATTCATGTGATATGTCATGCGGAATTGATCATAGCACGATGGTAAGGAGTGCAAAATGATATCTATTGCAAGCTCCTCAGGGAAGTTCACATTAAGCTTCAGCAACCGATCCACATACCTTTGCATTCTTTGCATGTGGCTTGTGACGGATTCCCCGTCCTTCATCATGGCTGTTATCATGGAGCAAATGATTTCATACCTTTCTTGTCGTGCACTTTGATGGTATCTTTCCATCAAATCTTGGTGCATTTCATAAGGGTAGAAATCTTCATAAGACTTTTGTAGTTCTGCTTTCATTGTGGCTAACATGATGCAAGCCACTTTAGTAGCATCTCTTTCATGAGTATGAAAGTCAGCGATCTCCTGGGGAGTTGCAGTGGTCTCATCAATTTCCTTAAGCTCCTTGTCAAGGACATATTCTTCGTCAAACCGTAGCGGGTAATCATCCTGATGTTTCTGATCCACTCATTGAAGTTGGATCCATCAAAGGTAACTTTCCCACACAAGCTCATAAGAGTAAAGGAGCCATTAGGATTTGAGCCAGAAGCAGCATTGTTTGAAGACATCTGAAAGAAGAGAACAAGATTAGTTTAGATATAAGAGAGTCCTTAATAAAACACCCAAATGTAATATTAAGGCAAGGATCCAATCACAATATAATATAACTTAGAAGAGGTATGCCGTAATCTAAGCTATAACATATTTGAAAGGTAGGTCAATGACGATTCACCAATTTCCACCACGAAAACCGAAATATTTAAATATTAGGTTTTTGATTGGTTCTTAGAAATTCCTAGATTCTTTGAGATTCAATGAACTTTTCAAAGGCATGTTTCAATCTCGAGTGTGCCCTCCACGTTTTGTGACTGGGATACCGAGGATCACAAAACGAGGTGTGAAGTAACCATGCAAATCACTTGGTACCCTTAAAGTTTATCACTCAATCGATGTGCCGGTAAACCACACACGCTCCATCGATACTATAATAAACCTTAAGTCACCCTTTACCTACCTTGTTAAGTCCAAGTTAGTGTGTCGGTTAACCACACACGCTCCACCAACGACTTAATCAAAGTGTAAAGTGTGATTTCATGGATTAGCACCTTATTCACATTTTTCCTAAAGTAACTAAGATTGGGAATTTAATAAAACATTTAGTTACTTTATAATATTCATCATACTTTAAATGAGGATTTATAAGTCCTTGTCTTACCCGTTCGGCTAACGACCCTCCACCAGTCAAGCAAGCGGTGGGTGAGAGTAGACACCCATTAAGTCACCATTTTATAGGCAACAACCTTATATCCACCTTATAGACCGGCTTCGTGAATGAGGCGTACTAGCGGTAAGACGACCTTGTTCTTATACATATATATATATATATATATATATATATATATATATATATAATTATTTAATCATCATAATATAAGTATAAAGGTTGAATTTTAACTTTTTAAAATTCTAAGGTTGGAACTAAAGTTTTAACTTGAATTTACTTGTTCCAAAACTTGAGGGCAAGTTTTGTAAACTTTCAAAACTTTTCATTTCTTGTAACTTATGAGTTTAATAGAGTAATAAAATGAGGACTTTTCATTTTTCTAACTCTTGTGTTCTTTTAATGATTTTTTTTAATCCAACAGACTTTTGGTTTTCCATAACTTGAGGACAAGTTATGGACTCCATTAAAACACATTATGATCAAGAATTAAACTACTACATAGGTTACAAATAATTCCTATGATCATCTAAACATCATAAGAACAAGAATATGAATATGAACACTTTCATACATCAAAATCACACATAATCTTTGTAATTTTGATAACTAGTTGTTGTAAATGAATTAGAAAAGACATTACACCATCTAAAACAAGTTTTCAAGTACCAAAACAGTTTAGGGTAATGTTTCTAATCCATTTCCAACAACTAAAGTCGAAATTCTGCACTCTGTCGATCCTACTCGCCGAGTGGATGAACCTACTCGCCGAGTAGGTTGAAGATACAAGTGAACTCGACGAGTCCCCCCATGGACTCGCCGAGTCCATTCGTCAGACAGCAAGATTTTCGACTTTTTTCAACTTTTAAGCACAAATAAAAAACAAACAAGCCTAGGCTCTGATACCACTGATGGGTTTTGAGCATTCTAACACTTCCTAAGTGTACATGCAACCCTAATAACCTTGGATCTATGTTTGTCTAATTATCATGCAAAGTTGAATTCCAAGGTTACTTTCCTATCTAGCATACATGGGGAACAACTTTTTACTTGAATAAAAGATAGAATAACTTACCTTGTTGTTGCTTGTGTTCCTTGAAACCTTGTTAGCCTAGCACCCCAAGTGTGATGCCTCAAATGCTTCACACAACACCAAATTCTCTTGGAAAGATTTTTGAGAGAATTCACACTTCTTGAAATTGGCCTAGCCCTCTAGTTTCTTATGTGTCTTGTGTGTGTAGCCAATTTTGTGGAGAATGGGACTCTTATATAGTGTTGTGTCATGACTCTTCATTTCCATGACCCATGGGTTTGTAACTCCCATGGAGCATCCATGGAGCATCCTATGGGTAAAGCCCAACTTGATAATCCATGGAGCCTTTTAGCCCACTATACAAGATATGAATGATTTACATAATCAACCCATATATTTAATTAGTTATCTTTTGATCAGTTAATTAATTCCAAATTAATTCTTTGATCAAACTAATCAAATAATATTATTAATATATTAGAACTTATAATATATTAATAATCTCTAAGTGATATTTCTCTCATTTAGTCTATCCAATTGCATGGTGCCATGCAACCCAAATGGACCATGCCGGGTCGGGTCAAGTACACCCCAGAAATAATTATGGACTTAGACACCTTATCCAACAAAAACAAGCATCTCGCAAATGGAATCTTTGTTTTGATGAGAAAGTCAAAGAGTTTGGTTATTCGAGAAGTGAGGATGAGTCCTATGCATATGTCAAAGCTAGTGGGAGTATAGTTCGCTTTCTCGTGTTGTATGTGGATGCCATACTGCTCATAGGAAACAACATTCTGTGAGAACAAATGATCTGATGCATTGGGACAAGCTTTGAGAACTCAAACCTTGAGTTAAGGCTTAAGATCAATGTATGATTGCTAAGCAATGCTCCAGTCAAGTTTGGTAAGACCAGTCAAGTCTAAGTTAATGCAATCAACAATGTATTCAAGATTTTAATGAAGAGTGAAGATAATGATCAAGGTAAAGACAATAAATGAAGAACAAGAAGAATGTTTGAGAGAATAAGTGAAGTAAACTGAAATATTGCTAGATATCTTTGAATGATCCGTCACTTGATTTGGTAGTGAAAGCTCCTTTAAATAGGAGAACATATTAGATTATACAAACCACTTAACATACATAGGACCGGACAAAAGAGGTGCTTCGAACACCATGATATATCTGAGTTGACGATAATACTAAGCCCTATGAAATGTTAAGTCAAGTTAGAGACAAATACAATAAATGTACATGGATAAAACACTAATTCGGATAAACTAACATTCCAGACACATTGTTCATTCCAGAATGCGTTCAAATTGATCTTCTCATCCACATCATAACTTCTAGTCCGGACACAAAACTGATTTCGGAGCATCTTTCATTTCAGAACTATAATTGACTTCGGTATTCCAAGAAGGTTTGATATTGTTAGTGGTTCACTTTTCAAGTTCCAACAATCTCCCCTAAGTGAACCTAGCAATCAAGTTAGTTCAGTTTGCTTCTTCCTTGATGAATGTGTATGCTCTAAACAACCAATCCGTGACATCAACATACCACTGCAACTGACTTACAAACTTTGCCTTGACATGTTCAGGAGCTTTGGACTTGGATGTTCGACTGATAAATTTCTTGAGGGCTCTTGTTGGAACTACATGTTTATCAAGGACTCTAAAAAGGTTCTTTTTGTTGGTCTTCTTTGTCTTTTACACAAACCCTAGAACCAGATCATCAATAGGTCCTTCTATTAGCAGTTCAGCTTCTAGTAGCACATATTCAATCTTGGCAAGAAAGTCTTCGGATCCGAACAAGTGTGCTAGCTCATAGTCGCATCAACAAAATTCCGTGACATAGTCCTTAAGAATGCTTAAGGTTGCATGGTAAGCACCCATGCTGATATCATATTTTTGGAGACTCTGGAGATGAGCAGTAATGGTCAGGACATCGTTGGGATTGATTGAGGGGAAGTCAACATTATTGAAGGTTCGGTATGCTTGCTTGTTCCAGATGATGTGATATCGGAAAAATGTGCAATTGAACTTAAATTTCTTCAAGATTTTCTTTCCAAACCCAAATATCTTTGTTATCCTCTTCCTTTTCCACATTTCCTTTTGAGGTTGTGCGTTCTTGGGTAGAAAGTTTTTAATATTTCACGCTCTGTCCAGATGATTGTCTCTGGATCGTCATTTGAGTGGAGGGGAGTAAACTTAATGTAGAATTTGTTGTATGGAAAGAGAGACAGAGGTAGATCAAGTTGTTTTGAATCATTCGTTAGAATATCATAGTACATGAAAGGTACTATATCTGAATCACGAATGATTTATTCACGACATAAAGGACAGATACCACGCATCGGATCAACGTTATCTTTGAGAGCTTGGATCCGGATGCTATCCTTTAAAGCTTTGTTGATTTCCTTCTGAGACCATCCAAATTTTAGCTTTGGAGTTGGTTTGGAGTGAAAAGCTTGATGACTTTCCATGACGGACTTTTTGCCCTTATCTTTGTTGAGAAATGAAATAACATGCTGCATGTTCTCATCTATGACAAATTTTGGAGGAGAGGATTACAGTGGTTCCTCAGGGATATCATCAAGGATCTGAAGTGGAGAACCTTCATCTATTCGAGCAATCCTTGGAGCATAAATCGGAGGCAACATGGAAGGAGTGGCCCATAAAGAATCAACGGTTAACTTTGTTTTAGCTTTGGCCATTTGGATACTTCGTTGAAGCACATCCGACAAAGTGGATAGCCATGAAACAGTGGAATAGATCCTCTACTCTTCCTCAGTAAGCACGTTTTGCAAGAAATTTCTTTAGAGTTGGGATTCCCACAACAACATTAGTGACATACTCAGCTTCCTATTCATCATCACTTCCATCATCATTATTTCCTATAAGTCCGTAAAGAACTTGGACTTTATCATCGGAATTTCCATTTTCATCTCGGAGCCGATAATCCAATGCAGTCTTCCATGGTTGACTTGGCCCTTCTCCCCCTCTTGCATCGGTGAACCGTTGAGCCGGTACAAGGACAAGGGATTCCTTCATATCATTGAATTTACCGAACACCTTTTGGAAGCTAGTATTGAGCTGAAGGGTGAGATAATCATAAGCTTTCGTAGTTAGAGCTTTAGACTTGAGATGATCAAACAGTTGCCCTCAAATTTGTGATTAGGAACATCAACAATCTTCTAACAGGCTCTCTGCAGCTTGAGAAGAACTTGCTGCATAATGAGGTTCATCTCATATTTCTTCCAGATCTCCTTTTCCAACCGTTGGATCTGCTTCTCATGACGAATGTGTGTTTGCTTGATGTGTTTGTTGGAGGCGTTCAACATGTCATCGTGAACCTTTAACATCTTGGTGATGGTGTCAACATAACGATTGACACTTTCGGCATACTTCTTCTCGACTTCCTGAAGTCTGTGTTTAAGCCGTAAGTAGTGCTGAATTGGATTGTGTGAGATTGCAATTGCACTTTGAGAATCACAATAAATTGGAATGCGTTGAAAGTGGTAACCATAATCCAAGAGTTGAGATTTCAATCATAGAACATGAGAGGTACAGCTAGCAACAACAATGTATTTTGCTTCGACTATTGAAAGGGAATTGCAGTTTTGCTTCTTAGATGATCAACTAACCAATCGTCCACCAAAAAATTGATAGCCACCAGATATGATTTTTCTGTCCAATTGAAGACCGCCATTATTTGAATCTGAATATGCTTGAAGAAGAAAACTCTCATTTTCTGGGTACCAGATTCCGAGATTGTTTGTGCCTTTGAGTTATCTAAAAAATTTCTTAACAGCCAAAAGATGAGATATCTTTGGATTGACTTCAAATCTGGCACACAAACATGTTGAAAACATGATGTTCGGACGACTTGTTGTGAGATAGAGTAGGGTTCCAATCATTCATGTGTGCTTCTTTTCATCAACTACAACACTTAAGGGGTTGGAAAAGATTTTGTGTCTGAAAACCATTGGTACCTTAGCTGAGGCACATGTGTCCATTGATTACTTTTTGAGGAGTTCCAAAATGTACTTCTCTTGGTGAATGAAGATTCCTCTGTTGGTTTGTTTGACTTGGAGACCAACAAAGAAGCTTAATTCCCGATTCATACTCATTTGAAACCTACTGACCATTAACTTAGCAAAGTCAGCAACCATTCAAGAATCGGTGGATCCAAAAATGATATCGTCGACATAAATTTAGACCAGCATGAGATGTTTTCCATTTGATTTACAGAACATAGTGGGATCTAGAATTCCTCTTTGAAAACCTGAACGCTTGAGAAAGTCAGTGAGGGTCTTGTACCATGCGCGAGGGGCTTGCTTTAGGCCATAAACAGCTTTCTGGAGTTTGTAGCGGTGTTTAGGATATGATAAATTTACAAAACCGAGAGACTATTGAAGATATACTTCAGTATCAAGTTCACCATTTAGAAAAGAGCTTTTAACACTCATTTGGTAAACCTTGAAGCCTTTATTAGAAGCATAAGCAAGAGAGATTATGATAGCTTCAAGACGTACAATAGGAGCAAAGGTCTCAACGTAGTCAAGCCCTTCCATTTGTGTGAATCCTCTAACTACCAATCTTGCTTTATTTCGAATGATAACTCCTACATCATCTAACTTATTTCAAAATACCCATCTAGTACCAACAATGGGATGAATATGAGGAGGAGGGACGAGAGTCCAGACTTTATTTCTATCAAATTCTGCCAATTCTTCTTGCACAACTATAATCCAGTCAGCATGTTTGAGTGCTTCTTTGATGGATTTGGGTACAACCATTGAGATAAATGCCGAGAAATGAATTTCATTTTGGATACTTGCGGCATAACAAGTTTGTACACCAGCTTTTGGGTTCCCAATCACTTGGTTCGGAGGATGATCCTTTCTCCAAACATGTAACCTTGGAAGTTCTTATGCAGCAGATGACCCAATATCAACAATGGGGTTGTGTTTCTCCCCCTGAATAGTCTGAACGTTTGGATGATGCTCCCCCTAAACTTCTGAACCGGATAGATTGACATCATCTTCAGGTAGGAATTCAAAGAATTTTGCATCGTCATCAATGTTGATAGGATTGGAAACATCAAAATTGGCAGCTGCATCTTGAAATCCATCCACATTTGATTCAAGGGAAGAGTGACCATTCTCCCCCTCACCCTGAGAAGGTTGAAATGGTTTAGAATCAAATGGAGGAAGACTAGGAGTAAGACTGGAGAGATTTTGGGAGACTGGAGCTTCGGATGTTGTTGGTCATGATTGAGAGTCTGAAAAAGGTTTCAAAATCAACTTCAAAGATTGTTTGTTGGTTCGGACATTCAGGCGTTGGAGGATCGGACTCCATGATGTGAGTTGTAACATGAGTTGGTCTATAATTCCGAACGAAATTGTCTTCAAACGTCACATCAAAGCTTTCTTCTATAACTTGAGTATGACGATTAAGTACTCGATATGCCTTTGATTTAGCAGAATAACCAAGAAAAATTGCTTCATCAGCTTTGGGTTGAAACATTGTAAGCTGATCACGATTGTTTTTTATGAAGCATCGACATCCAAAGACATAAAGAAAAGAGATGCTGGCTTTCGACCATTCATGGTTTTGTATGGTGTCATGTTGAGGCGTCAGTTAATGATGCTTTTATTTTGAGTAAAACATGTCGTAGAGACAGCTTTAGCCGAAAGATAGAGCGGAAAATTAGCAAAGTTGATCATAGATCGAGCAGCTTCAAAAAGAGTTCTATTGCATCTTTCAACAACACGATTATGTTGTGGAGTGTAAGGTGCAGAGAAGTTGTGATCAATTCCTTTCTCAGTGAGGAATTTCTCAATGGTTCCATTGGTGAATTCCGAACCATTATCACTTCGGATTCTTCTAACCAGAAGCTTTATGAGGAATTCTATTCCTTTGATGAAAGTTCAGAGGCAGTTTCGGACATTAGCCTACAGAAAATGACCCAAATGAACCTTGTAAAGTCATCAACAATCACAAGGATGTATTTCTTGTGATGAAGACTCTCCACAATTGAGGGTCCACATAAATCAATGTGAAAAAGTTCCAATGGTTCTATGATTGATTTTTCAATGATGACAGGAGAAACCTCTTTCGACTGCTTACCGCACTCACATACAGCACACAAGTGATTATTTCAAACTTGAGGAGCAACAGTCCTCTCACCATTTAACCAGACACAAGATCATTCATCTAGCGAAAGTTAAGATAACAAAGCCTTCAGTTCCATAACTAGCTGACATCAAGAATAGCTTTGGAAAGGCACATGTCTTGGGTTTTTAGGCTCTAAGTTAGTGAGATGTGGAGTTTTGAGGCTCCAAGTTAGGTTTTGGGACAAAGGCACGGGTCTTGGGTTTTGGTAGTGACTTTTGAGAAAAAGATGGTTTGGAAGCTTTGTTCCTAGATTCCTTAGGAAACATGCAGAAAGTCATGGTTCTTTCATCTATCCAGTAATCATACTCAATGACATGAGAGTTCGGAACAACATTCTTTAGAAATTGAACTTCCACAGTAGTAGTGACTACTATATCTTTTGGAATTATCACATATTTTTGTGTTTTGATTTTCCAAACAAGTTTTGTTTTGAAGATTTTTGAAAAATTGTTTTCTTAACACTTTTAGCTTTGATTGATGGCAAATTTTGTTTAGTAGATTGAGGTTTAGAAATTATACCATCAACTTTAGCAATGAAAATAAGTGAAACAGTTCGAGGTGAATTGTTCTAGACAGATTTGGTAGTTACACTTGACCTTTTTGGAATGGGACTGACTACTTTCTTTTGTTCTATGGGACTGGGAGGATTGGAAGGCCCCTTGAGAATCTTACTGGGTGTGAAGGAGTTTTGACTGGGAGTTGAAGAGTAACAATTCCAAGATACACACTTTTTGGAGTTCTCTAGGAATCCAGAATTTTTTCTCGACTTAACTTCGTTTTTGAGAGCATTTTTGGCTTCTTGATTAGGACTAATGACATCTTTTCGGTTCAAGGAGGGTTTCTTTCTTTGGTTAGATCTTGACTTAGAAGTCTGACCATTTGAAGGATTGCCAAACTTGGGCTTGATGGGTACCAAGGTTGTTTTTGAGGTTTCTAAGGATTTGATTCACAAGAATGAGAGGAGAAATGACTTGTATTTTCAAAGTTATCATCTAAGGATGCCCATGCAAACTCAGAAGTAAGAGGTTTAGTAGTCACTGGAGGAATTTCCTCAACAACACAGTTCTTAGGAGGATTGTGTTTTGGGACATGATCTACACAATTTGAAACACTATGGTGGAATTCCGTGGTCCAATTTAGGTCCAGGTTTGTTAGAGGCGGAAGTAGCATGGAATCAAGACTTTTGACAACTATAGGCTTAAACTCATGAACCAAAGAAGAAACTTGAACGGAAGTTTCAGGAAGTAGAGATAAGGGAGAAACAGGAGTATCTGAATGTTTACGGTTCAGAACATCTCCCATAAAAGTCAAATTTTGTAACTCCTTTAAGGGACTAACTATTGGTTTCGGAAATTCGCTTACAAGAATAGGAGCTTTGGACCAAGGATGACAAAAGTTATGTGTCATCCTTTGATTTGCTTCGAGTAAGTCAATAGAATTATGCAAAGCACCAATTTTGTCTTTAAGACGTTTGTTATCCGAAATCAAAACATTTCTTTCGGAATAAGTGATTTCACATTTGTCTTTAACAATGATACATTCATCTTGTGACATTACAATTTCTCGCTCCAAAGACTCCATTTTTAATTTCTTATCCTCAAAGTGTAACCTAAGACAACTCAATTCACAGTCCTTCTTCACACTAGCTTCTATGGCCGACTCATAGGCTCTATAGATGGTGTTCATATATGTTTGGATCAGGGTCAGATAAGATTCACAAAGAGTCATATCAAAATTATTATCAGTAATCATAGATGTTACCTCCTGAACCATGCTTCAACCTGGTGGATCGTTGGTTTCCATGTAGCAGTAGTTTGGTTCAGCAATGTTGTCTTCATCTTCATCTTCTAACCCTGAGGACCAATAGCCTTCATCAAATTTAATTGTTTGTCTTGCCATCAAACACATGTTTCTTCCAGTAGTCATATCATCATCATCTCCGGATGACCAATATCCTTCGCATTTCTAGACACCGTTGTGACAAACGCTTTTCCACTTTCAGCCGTCTCTTGTGCTTTTCAAGCATAGTAAGCATAATCCTTGATTTTTGGTTTTTGTGGAATGTCAGCTAGACAGTCTTTTGCAAAGTGGTTTCCATGTCTACACTTATGAAACATAATTTTTGGTTTGTCTGATTTTGGAATTTGTTGAGGTTCCGAAGTGGAACTAGGTTTAGAGATGTTTGGTTTGTAGGCTGGAGGGTTTTCCGGTGTGGTTTGTTGTTGTGGAGTAGAGTAAGGTTGAAGATTTTTTTGATGAGGAGCATGAAAGTGATTGTCATAAGGTTTATGAAATGGGTTGAATGGACGTTTGTATTTCATGGAGACTAGTGCGAATTCCTACTGAAAAAGAAATTCATAGTGCATGTCTTCGTAACCAAAGGTATTTTCAATGGCATAGCTTTGAGTTGATAGAATAGGTAGGGAGGTTTGAACAGGTGGAATAGAGAATTTTAGAGGGTCCGAGATGGAAGGGTTTGGAATAGATGATTCAAAGGAACTGACAAGAGCAAGAGGACCTCCAGAGAGTTCTCTTATTGTCTGAGCAACGTTTGATTTATGACCTAGTACTTTATCAAATAGTTGATAAAGTTTCAAGATCTTTAGAGATCGATTGCTTTGAAGACAAGACTTCACATTTCCCCATCCTTTACCAAGGCTATTTATGAACTTGAGATTATACTCCAAAGGAGTTCGGAAAATCCCATGAGGAGTCATATTGTTGACTACAATTTGGTATCGGTTGGATGCTGAGGGAACTAACTCACCAGGGGTTGTTGTAAAGGTGTCAAACTCGTTTACAACAGATGTCAGACACTTGTCTTTCATGTTTTCAAAACCTTCGATCAAGTCTTGAAGAATATCCCAAATCTCTTTGGTAGATTGACACTGCTTGATATGTTCAAAGAGAGATGGTGGAACACCAAACACCAATTCAAAGAATGCCACTTGATCAACATGTGGCTTCTCAATATCTCCAGATAGCTTCACCTTTCTCTTTAGCCAGTAAAAATCTTTCCATTCTGAATTTTCAATGATCATATTCTTCAACCACTAGCAGTGAGGCACCAGTAGGGCAACCCATGCTATTTGCTACTTACATTGAATACATTTGTTGAGGATTAGAAGCAGCCATTGAAGTTAAGATATCTTCAAGAAAAAGTAGTTTATAGAAGAACTGTTATCTTGAACACAAAAATGGTTGAAATACCAAGGTAATTTCAAACCAACTATAATATGATCTTATGGATTTAAAAGGCAACGATTCAAGCTCTGATACCAACTATGAGAACAAACAATCTGATGTGAAGGGACAAGGTTTAAGAACTCAAACCTTTAGTTAATGCTTAAGATCAACGTTTGTTGCTAAGGAATATTCCAGTAAAGTTTGGCAAGACCAGTCAAGTTTGCGTTAATGCAATCATTAAAGTATTCAAGATATTAATGAAGAGTGAACATAATGATCAAGGTAAAGACAATAAATGAAGAACAAGAATACTGTTTGAGAGAAGAAGTAAAGTAAACTAAAATATTGTTAGATATGTTTGAATGATCCGTCACTTGATTTGGTAAGCTCCTTCAAATAGGAGAACATATTACATTGTGCAAACCACTTAACAAACATAGGACCGGACAAAAGAGATGCTACTGACACCATCATCTATCTGAGTTGACAATAAGACTATATCCTATGAAATGTTAAATCAAGCTAAAGGCAAATATAATAAATGTACATGGATAAAACACTGATTCGGATAAAGTAACATTGCGAATACATTGTTCATTCTGGAATGCCTTCAACTGATCTTCTTATCCGCAACGTAACTTCTTGTCTAGACACAAAACTAATTCCGGAGCATCTTTCACTTCAGAACTATAACTGACTTCGGAATTCCAAGAAGGTTTGAGATTACTAGAGGTTCACTTTTCAGGTTCCAAGACATTCGAACCTTGCAAGAGGTTAAGTCATGGCTTGGGAAGTGTTTCGTTATGAAGGACCTCGGAGAACCTGCTTACTTTCTAGGGATAAGGATATTGAGAAACAGAAGTAAAAGACTAATAGGACTTGGTTAAATCACCTACTTGGACAAGGTGTTGAAATGATTCAGCGTGGAGAATTCCAAGAAAGGAGACTTACCAATCCAGAGCAATACCAAACTGAGTAAGACTCGGAGTCAGAGTATAGAGGCTGAGATAGCATAAATGAGTCGAATACTACATGCTTCTGCAGTTGGCTCGATCATTTATGCTATGGAATGTACTCGTCCTGATGTGGCCTTTGCTTTAAGCATGGTCAGCAGATATCAAGGGAACCTTGGTAAAACTCACTGGACTGCAGTAAAGAACATTCTTAAGTACCTTTGGTGGACTAAGGACTGGGTCCTTACCCTCAATGGGAATGATGACTTAAGAGTGATAGGGTGTAGTGACTCCAGTTTTCAGACTGAAAGAGATAATTTCCGCTCTCAGTCGGGCTGGGTATTTACCCTTAATGTAGGAGCAATAACATGGAAGAGTTCCAAATAGGAAACTATCGCTGATTTAACATGCAAATTAGAGTACATAGCAGCAAGCGAAGTAGCACAGGAGGCAATATGGCTGAAGAACTTCATTGGAACTTTGGAGTTGTACCAGCTGTAAAGGAGCCTATGGATATTTTCAATGACAACGAAAGTGTAGTTGCCTTAGCCAAGGAACCAAGGGATCATGGTAGATCTAGGCACATCGAAAAAAAAAATCACTTTATAAGACATCAAGTAGAAGAAGGATTACTCCTAGTGAAGAGGATATCATGAGAGAAGAAACCATCATATCCCTGTACAAAGGGACTCAGCAGGGATAAGTACTTGCTGAATGCAAGAAGTATTGGTTGAAGCACGATATTAGTTTCAATGATTAGATAGATATTTAGAAACTTGTAATAGCTAAAATGTAATTGACATGTAATGATTGAATAAAAGAAGTTTTATTAATAAGTAAAGTCACTATCTTGTGTTAATTATTTACTATTATTTTATTTTTCATGTTGTGACTTCCAGAATAATAAGGTTATTCAAACTATTCATAGTCGACCATACTTTGGGAATAGGTTATGTAAGTAAAATGTCATGAATGGGTATTGTAAGATTGTCTAAGGTGTTAGACATTACAAAGGCTTGCTACAAGCATTTATGAGTGCTCTTGAAATAAGATTTAAGCATTGGACTAAACCCACACTCACATGAACCACTTCATGGAATTTATCATGAGTGATTGTGTTATGATAATATCGTATAATTTTCGAACCGAGATATATGAGTTATTGATTATGAGTTGGTGGTACACTAACATCACAAAACCGCATCATTAACTTGATGTTATAAAACGTGTTGTTGTGAATGATTTAACAAGTAATTAGTACAAGCATATAAGTCGAAGTTTATCTATTCCTTTTATCCTAAGAGGGTTAAAAGCAATATCTTGGGCCCCTTGATGATTTTGTTTTGACTTATATGTCGGGCCGGGTTAGGGCTAAACTGATGTGTTCAATTAAGTTCTATGTCAAACAAATCATAAATTGGGAAACATACTGTTGGATAATAAGTACAACTATGCTCCATGTATTTTTCCACGTGATATCTTGAAGAACAGAGGATTATATGATCCCTTATCTAAATGGCACGTCAGGATTCAACATTAGCTTTTAGAGAGCTACAATTGCTACTCTGATTTTGAAGCTACATTGGCAATTATAGTTTTTAAACTTATCCAAGTTAGAGACTATTTCATTAGGTGTCTAAGCCTATAAATATAATTGGTACGTATTTGACCCGAAAATAGCATGGACCATTTGGGTTGTAACACTCCGGAACAATTTGATAGGATGGATATTTTAGGAAGAGGTTATTATGATTTATTAATAAATTATAAGTATAATATATTAATTGAGAAATAACATTATTTGATTAGTATTGATCAAGAATTAATTTGATATTAATTTAGTGATCAAAAGAAACTTATTAAAGATAAAGGGACTGATTAGGTAAATCAGTAATACTTCTAGTTGGACTGGCGACTCATGTTGATTAGAGTTGGTCTAAAACTATGTGAGAGTCTAAGAAGGTTTAGCCCAAAAGGCCTAAGAAATATGAAGGGTCACTAGGGTTTTCATGGTTATAATCCTAATCTATAAAAGATATCCCTAACTGTAGGGTTTTGAGCATTCTAGCACTCCTAAGGTGTACATGCAACCCTAGAAACCTTGGATCTATGTTTTACTAATATACATGCAAAATTGATTTTCCAAGGATCTTAACCTATCTAGCATACCATGGGGAACATTTAAACATAAATGTTAGAAGAAGAACATACCTTTTGTAGTTAGGATTCTTGAGAACCTTGTGAGCCTAGCACCTCAAGTGTGATGCCTCAAATGTCTCACCCAACACTACAACTCTTGGAATAAACTTGAGATCAGTTCACTAACACCTCAAAATTCACTTTCCCCATTTCTTGTACAAGTATTAGTGCCAATTTTGCTAGACTAGAGGTCTTTATATAGTTGTGGCACAAGTAGGGTTACACCATGTAAACCCTAATTGTCATGGATTTTCATATTCTATGATCCATGGGTTTGTAACCTCCACGGGTTATCCATGGAGCACCTTACGGGTTTTAACCCAATCCATACAAACCATGGATCATTAGCCCACTATATAAGAATAGATTATTTACACAATCAACCCCATATATTTAATTAGTCTCCTTTTGATCACTTAATTAATTCCAAATTAATTCTTTGATCAATACTAATTAAATAATATTATTAATATATTAGAACGTATAATATATTAATAATCCTTTAGTGTCCTTTCTCTCATTTAGTCTATCCAAGCGTTGCAATGCCATGCAACCCAAATGGACCATGCTAACCGGGTCAAGTACATTCCAAAAATAGTTATGAAATTAGACACCTAATCTAATAGTCTCCCACTTGGATAAGTCTAATAACTATAACTTCAAGAATGAATTCAGGACCCGATCAGCAATCATAGCTCTTTCAAGGTCTCGTGGAACTGAGATGATGATGGTATGCCATTTAAGATAAGTGATCATATAATCCTCTATTCTAGATATCAGCCGGACAAATACATGGAACAATGTCTTACTTATTGTCCAACAATTTGTTTCTCGATTTCTGATTTGTTTGACATAGAACTTAATCGAACACATCAACTTAGTTCTGACCGGGCCCGATACATGGGTCAACACAAAATCATCGAGGGGCCCAGTTATCGCTTCTAATCCAAGAAGGAACAGATAAACTTCAACTCATATGCTTGTTCTACTACTTGTTCAATTATACACAAATGCACGTTTTATAACATCGAGTTACCAATGTGTTTTCGTACAATCAATGCATAACCAACTCATAGGCAACAAGTCATATCTCTAGGTTTGAAGACTTATATGATATTACCGTCTCACGATCACTCAAGATAAATTCCATGAAGTGATACCAGTGAGCGTGGGTTGAATCCAATACTCAGAACTGATGAGCCCTCATGAGTGTTGTAGCAATGTCCAACATCTTAGTCCTCTACAACCAACTCATGAAAGTCTTGATTCATACCTACCTCCAACATATGAACGACTGTGGAGAATTCGAATAAATTGATAAATAACAAACATAATTATTCTGGAAGTCAAAACATGTAAAATAAAACAATAGTAAATGTTTGACAAAAGATAACAACACTTTACTCATAAATAAATACAACTTTTATTCATCATCAAATGTCAATTATACTTTACACATTTCATAAGCTATCTAACTACTGAAACTAATATCATCCTTCATCCCTATACACCTCACATGCAAGAGATGCTTAACCCTAACCAGTCCCTTCGTGAGGGGATCTGCCAGGTTCTCATCCGATGCTACCCTATTCGCCACGAGGAGTCCTTCTTCTATTCGATGTCTGATGAAATGGTATTTTCTGTCAATGTGCTTGGATCTCTCGTGATCCCTTGGTTCCTTGGCTAAGGCAACTTCACTTTCACTATCACATAAAATATATATAGGCTCCTTTATAGTTGGTACAACTCCAAGGTCTCCAATTAAGTTTTTTATCCATATAGCCTCCTTCGCTGCCTCGCTTGCTGATATATACTGTGATTCACAAGTTGAATAAGCTACTGTCTCCTGCTTGGAAATTTTCCAAGAATTTCCTCCTCCGTTTAAGGTAAAGACCCAACCTGACTGAGAGCGGAAATTATCCCTATTAGTCTGAAAGCTAGCATCACTATACCCTACTACTATCAAGTCTTCAATCCCACCGAGGGTAAGGACCCAGTCCTTAGTCCTCCGTAAGTACTTGAGAATGTTTTTTACCGCAGTCCAGTGAGCCTTGCCAAGGTTCCCCTGATATCTGCTGACCATGCTCAATCCAAAGGCCGCATCAGGACCAGTACAAATCATAGCATACATGATCGAGCCTATAACGGAAGCATACGGTACTCGACTCATCTCAGATATCTCAACCTCGGTAATCGAACTTTGAGTCTTACTTAGTCTGGCATTACTCTGGATCAGTAACTCTCCTTTCATGGAATTTTTCATGTAGAATCTATTCAGCACCTTCTCCAAGTAGGTACTCTGACTAAGTCCAATTAGTCTTTAACTCCTGTCTCTCAGAATCCTTATCCCTAGGATACAGGTATCTTCTCCAATGTCCTTCATAGCGAAACACTTCCCAAGCTAGGAGTTTACTTCCTATAGAGTTTAGATGTCACTTCCTATGAGCAGTATGTCATCCACATAGAATACCAAAAAGCTGACTATACTCCCACTAGCCTTGACAAATACACAAGATTCATCTTCACTCCTCGAAAAACCAAACTCTTTGACCTTCTCATCGAAGAAAAGATTCCATCTACAAGTTGCTTACTTTAATCCACAGATGGATTTCTCATGCTTACACACTCTATTAGGGTACTTTGTATTGACAAAACCCTCTAGATGACTCATGTAAACATCCTCAGCCAACCTTCCATTAAGGAAAGCAGTTTTGACATCCATTTGCCATATTTCATTATCATGAAATGCAACAATGGCTAACATGACCCTAATAGACTTAATCTTCGCTACTAGTGAAAAGGTCTCATCATAATCAACTCCTAGAGTTTGAGAAAAGCCCTTTGCAACTAGTCGCGCCTTATAAGTGTGTACATTATCATCCATGTTGGTCTTCTTCTTGAAGATCCATTTGCACCCAACTGTCTTACAACCTGGTACATTGTTAACTAAGTTCCAAATTTGATTGTCATACATGGATTTTATCTTGCTGTCCATAGCCTCTTTCCATTTAGCAGTCTCAAGGCCTGCCATGGCTTCCGTGTAGCTGTTAGGTTCATCAAGACTCACCAGTGTGCTATCACCGATAAGTGTATCACCTTCCACAGTAATATGGAAACCATAGTAATGCTTAGGTGCATTCCTAACTCTTGTGGAATGCCTCAGAGGTACAGACTCTTCTATCGCATCAACAGGAGTTTACTCCTCAGGTTGATTGCTAGGGTTTGAGGTTCCTTCACCACTTGACTCTTGAATTTCTTCAAGGTCAATTTTCCTCCCACTATTTCCTTGGTTTATGAGTTCTCTCTCGCGAAAGACTCTTCTCCTTACTACAAAGACCACATTATAACTAGGTCTATAGAAGAGGTAACCAAAGGATCTTTATGGTTAGCCAATGAAAATAAATCTCTCACTTCGGGGTTCGAGCTTCTCGTGAGACTCACGCCTCATGAAAACCTCGCAACCCCAAATCTTGATGTGGTCCATATTGGGAACTTTTCTGGTCCACATCTCATGAGGTGTTTTGGCAACCTTCTTTGTAGGGACTAGATTAAGAATATGGCCGACACTCTCTAAGGCATACCCCCAAAAAGAGATTGGCAGCGAAGCTCGACTCATCATGGAACGAACCATATCCAACAGGGTTCGATTGCGCGTCACAGTCACACCATTAAGTTGTGGTGCTGTGGGAGGTGTCAATTGTGAGATAATCCAACGTTCCTTAAGATAGTCAATGAACTCTGTACTAAGATACTCACCAGCTTGATTGGATCAAAGCATCTTAATGTTCCTTCCCAACTGATTCTCCACTTCCTGCTTGAACTCTTTGAATCTTTCAAAGGTCTCTAACTTATGCTTGATTAAGTAAACATATCCATATCTACTAAAATCATCACTAAAAGTCACATAGAAGCGTTTAGCATCTCTTATGGTGGTTCTGAAGGGTCCACACACATCAGTGTGTACTAGATCTAATAAACCTTCACCCCCAACACAAGAACCAGTGAAGGGTCACTACAAGAAAAAGACCCTTTTACGACGCACAAACCACGACACTCGTTGATTTATGTTACGCAAAGGAGAGTGACATTAAAAAAACGTCATCTATTCAAAAAATTTAAGGATAGAAGAGACGCATTATTGCGTGCCCTTAAATTAGTGTTTAAAAAAAACACGGAGGGCACCTATAATAAAATGCGCGTCGTCTAAGGATGTCGCTTTATATTTTTTAATGGAATGCGCGTTCCATAGTTGGGGAAAGGGGGAAATTCTGAAAAAAATAAAAACCTCGCCTTCCTTTTTTCCTCCTTTCCCTCTTGCCCAAATTATGAACGCTCCTTCCTTACTACCGCCTACTTCTTCCCCCACTTACTTCTACCCACTAGAACCACCATATCTCCCACTTGATGTTGAAATTGTTAGAAAAAGCCCTAATTATATTCTCAAGTCTCAATATTAGGAATGTGAATCTTGATTCTCGTTTGTTTCAGATTCCCCACAAAAAAATCGAAAAACACATAGACGAAGAACCGTAACTTTGCTCCATTAGCTTCCTGATTGCATCTCATCATCACCTTTGGAACTTCTACGTTAGAGACCCAGGTAATCAATTTATTTTTCATTTCCTCACATATCTTTTTCTAGTTTTGAATGATTTGTTGCTGTTTGGGAAGGAATAACAAATTCATCCTCTCCACCAGCCGAGAACCTTCACTCTCTCCTTCTCCTTTTCTCTGTAAACCCTAATCCGCCTCCATTACTACCGAATCCCTTTTGTTTATCCTAAAGGAATAATGCAACCAAGCTCGTATCTCAGATCAAGTACTCCAGTGTGGAGTTAAGAATTGAGGGCCCACTTCAGGCTTACATCCTCGTTGACGTACATCACGTGATATTCCAGACCACCGAGGTTTGATCGACTTGAGGGTTCCGCTCGGAGGCTGGAGTAGCGGATCGGGTCCATGAAAATCAGAGGAGGTGGTGAAGGATGATGGTTGGAGGAGGCGATGAATAACATGAACGAGGAGATGTTGTTCCTGACTGTATCCTAGTCTCCGAATGTACAACAATTAAGGCAAAATATTTGGGGGTTTCTTTCAAGAAGCAAGTACAATGTACAACAACTAAAGTTTACTTGGTCTCAAATTCTTCTTGCCATGTTGTTTTTTTGCCCTCGTTGTACTTTTAGTTTTCCCGCATCTTCTTATAGTTCCGAGATGCTTTCCATTTGCTTATAAGCTTGCTGGTGTTTACAAACTTATTGGCACGCATAAACTCATTTATATCTTGTAATCAGCTTCATGTTTAATAAGAATATATATTGCGCATTTTGATTGTAGTCTGAGGCTTGTAAGGTTTTCAGGTCATATTGAATCAAAACTGCATAGGCTATGTTGATGATCTGTTGTGAAGTGTATGTTGCTTTACGCTAATATATGTTTATGTTTTCAGGTTCCAATGGCTCCAAAACAGCCAAACACAGGACTTTTTGTGGGTCTAAACAAAGAGCATGTTGTCACCAAGAAGGAAATAGCACCTCATCCTTCCGACAGAAAAGGGGTAAGTAACAAATCATGATATCTAAATTGTGTTGAGTTTCTTTTGGTTAAATTAATGGTTGTGTTTCTTTGGATTATATATAGAAAACAAGCATAAGATCACACTTCGTGAGAAACCTTATCATGTATATTTGAGATCTTTTGTCTTTAAAATAAAGGGCTTTGAATACTTAGACCAAAAGCAGTTTTTTCTACCTAACAAGATTAATAACACACTGCCTAAATTCATCAACTTCAGAAAACTCAAAACTACATGTTTGATAGAACCCTGAGTGTATTTTACTGGAGCTTAAAGAACGTGACATTTTAATTGATATGGATAATGATTCAGAATTTGTCTAACTGCCTGTTAAACCTAGCAAAACGAGTCTTTGTCTTTCAGGCCAGCAATGCATCTATATCCTCTCATGTTCAAGTAATTTTTTTATATACTCATAAGCTGCACATCAGCTAGGTGATTAGATTATTCAGGGCTAGAGAGAGTGTCTTTGGTATAGCTCATCTGAATCAATTGTATGTTTGTGTATAAGGATTCATTAAGAGGAAAAAATGTTAGAGCTCTGATAAGTGTTGATTCTTTAAGCCTCTATGAAAAAGCTAAACTTTATTTTATGTCAACCAACACAAAGTGTGATCACTAACACCTTAGTTGGGTGTCTGAATACTGTAGGCTGAGACAGATAGGGAATCAGGAGGAAACAAGGGTGTCTCTAATAAACAAATTCATTTAAAGATTTTTTCACCTAATGTACTTGACATTACCCTTGTGGATTTACCTGGTACAACAAAAGTTCCTGTTGGAGATTAGCCATCAAACATTGAAGCTCGTATTAGGACAATGATAATGTCATACATTAGGCTTCCCAGCTGTTTAATCCTAGCTATCACACCCGCAAATGTTGACCTTGCCAACTCAGATGCACTTCAAATCGCTGGAAATGCAGACCCTGATGGTAGGCACTGATTTCATTGAGTGATTTTGGTAGAAAAACTAGAAATAGAATGAAAGTTCATCTCTTTAACATGGCTTCTTTTCTTTTTGTGCTGTTAGGTTACATGACAATTTTGTAGCTAATTTATTATGTGACTTATTAGTTATATATTTTATGACTTTTTTCAGGAAATATTAATGGACTGGTAGCAAGGAAGAAGTTAGCACAAGCTCATTGGTTAGTGGGGTATTGGATTACTCACAATTCAAAGATGTAGATATGGTTATAGAGGTATGATCTTTTAAAAAAAATCAATACTATTTGTTTTATGTCCTAATAGTTTAATCACTAGAGAAAATAGTCAAGTGGCTAAATTAATAAAAACATAAAATATGAACACATAATTTGACAACTCTATTGATGACCCCAAACAAATGTTGGTTTACTAAAGGAAGAGAAACAAAGCACGCCAAGGGGCAACCCAATTCACAGGAACATAATCCATGAGAATCACAGAGGGGCAGTTTAGTCTTTTTTACTTTTTTATTGTTGTGTACACTTTAGTTGTCCTTTTGTGGTGTTAGCACTATCTGTGTCCAGATAGGCCTTTTGGGGATCACTACCTGTCTGTGAGTATTTAACCCTTTTGTTCCCTAGTTGTCAAGGGCAGAGAATATTGTAGTTATCTTTTTGATTTCTGGAGAGTTTCATTCCTCTCAAAAGAATGAACCATTATCTTTGAATGCAAGTTTTTTTATTCCATTCTGCTGTGTTAATAGTTGGATCTACTGTTTCATTGTTATCCCTGTTTCTTATCATCTATTTGTGAATGCAGGCTGTAATTGAGAACATTCCATTGAAGCAAAAAAATCTTCAGTGAAATTGAAAACATTTGTCCTCCTCAATGCATTTTAGCAACCAACACATCCACCATTGACCTCAATTTAATTGGATCAAAAATCAAATCTCAAGATCCAGTTATCGGGGCAAATTTCTTCAGGTTAAACAAAATAATCCACATCCTTATCTTAAGATTATTTAACATTTTCAACTAATAATTTCTTTTTTTGCTGTTAATCACATGTTTTTTCCATACACATAGGAGGAGCAAGAATACTCATTTTCACCTATTAATATTTAACGCCCAAATCCCATAGTTTGCAATAAATATATTTAATCAATCGAGTTACTGTTGTAGGAAGTTGACCCTTGTGAGGACTTGACTGATGATGACATCAGAACTGCCATACAAAATGCAACAGGCCCTAGATTTGCATTGTTTGTACCTAAAGTAGGTCTTATTTTTATAACCCCTCACTCACAAGTCACATCTACACACTTTTTATAACTTAATATTTTGTTACACATGTTCCATTTGAAGTTCTAATTAGACGACAGATTGCTTGTTTACTAGATCCAAGCCTTCAATGTGCAAGATTCATATAATTGGACACTAAGCTGACTTATTTTTCATGTTTTAGATGGGCCATCGATGTATGGTGAATGAGTTACAGAGATTTCCTGTTCACAGAAAGAGAATGGATGATGTCATAGGGAATTTTTTAAGTGATGCTTTCAGCCTTCTGAAACCATGATTGGGCACATAGTTGAAATGGAGGTACGTATCATTATCTCTATTTTTTATTTTTATCGTGACATGGCTGAAAATATTGCTTTTTTGGGTAGATGGATTACATAAACACATCACCCGAATTTTGTGTGTGGGAGTAAAGTTGTGGAGGTTACCTTGCAGCAAGTGAAATCTTCTAAGCTTACAACAACAGTGTCGAGGCAAAAGGTGTGGTTAATATATCGTTAATAGCTATAATATTATGTTTTATTGTAAGTTTTGTGGTTTTGCATGTTTACTTATATATTTTTCTTGATTGATGTTGTATTTTGTAGGATGGAGTTGAGTCTGAAAAAGCTCCACAATCTGAAAGGAGTATAAAGTCACGTGCAATTCTTTCTAGGCCTGTTAATGGAATTGTCATACAACAGGTTCTCTTTTTTGCATTTAACTTTTAAACACGTTTTAGCATTATTGTTGGATAATATCTTAGAGAAGCAGATTCCTTTTCTAAATTAAAAAAAAAAAAAAAAGTTAACATAGCTTTTCAATGGCAAAATAATATCACGTTCTGTTCTTCTTTCTGCCTTTGAAACTGCAAGAGATGCTGGAGCCCTTAGAGAACCTAAGAACAAACTGGAGAAGTGAGTTGAAGATGGAGAAGTGAGTTGAAGAGCTGACATGGAGATTACACTTTGAAAAGCATTTGAGGGTATTTTTTTTTATATTTCTTGTATCTAATTAGTTTGTAAAGTTTTGTTACAACTATTGATTTGTTTTCTCTTTCCATGAAATGTTACATTTGTCTACTATTGGAAGGATTATTTGTATGACATTAAATTTTGTGCAATGTATTGTATTTTTTGTATATGGTATTTTATTTTTTATTATGAAAATGCAAATTTAATTTGAAAATTAGTATATCTATAAATAATTTTTTAAAAAAAAATTAAAATAACGATACGCAAAAATGTGTGTCGACTTTATTTATGACATGGCCTTTCTTGACAGGGGCTTCCTTGATACGCATTGCGTGTCATAAACACGCACGTCGTAAGATTACGACACGCAAATGCGTGTCGTCTTCCTTTATGACAGGGCCTTCCTTGATATGCATTGTGTGTCATAACCGCGCGTGGTAAATGCGTGTCGTCTCTCTTTATGACAGGGCCTTCCTTGACGCGCATTTGCGCGTCGTCTGAGCGTTTTACGATGCGCAATGAGCGTCGTAAAAGGCTGTTTTTCTAGTAGTGGGTGATTTTGTCACTTTTCCAAGTAGGCAAGATTCACAACTATCATCTGAATTTAGGTAAAATGACTCCAAGACTCCATCCTTTTGGAGTTGGTGAATGCGTTTCTTACTTACATGTCCAAGACGATAATGCCATAAAGATGCTTTATCAAAGCTAGTGGAAGAATCGATACACAATACATTATTTCCTAGGTTATCAACAACCGACACGGTTTCATATACACCATCACAAGGTAATGCTTTAAAATAAAAGACATTATTAAAGAAAGCATGAATACCACCTCTATCATTATCAAATGAAAAGGTAAAACCTTGTTTGTACAAACCATGAAAGGAAATAATATTTCTTGCCATTTCAAACAAGTAACAACACTTATTCAAATCTATTACTAATCCACTACTTAGCAACAAAGAATAAACTCCAATCTTGGTGATAGGTGAAGCTTTCCTATTCCACATGATCAAGTTTATCTTCCCATGCTCCACATTCTCACTTCTTCTCAGTCCCTGCATATCAGTACATATGTGAATACCACATCATGTATCAAGGACCCAAGAATTAGAATGGGGTGATTTATTAAACAATATAGTGTATGTACCTGCATGGTTGGGTTTCACATTCCATCATTAACATCTTGCTAGTACTTTGGGTAGTTTCGCTTCCAGTGCAACTTTTCATGACAATAGAAGCATTCAGCCTCTTTAGGGTTAGCAGAAAGAGTGACGAAACCTTTCTTGGTTCCACTTGAAGAGGAGCCATCAAGAGTTGTTCCCTTGGTACCCTTTGAAGGGTTCTTCCTCTTCTTCCATTTGCCTTGCCCGATTGCCAAGACAAGAGTCGTGGTAGGAGTAGGAGTGGTAACACCCGACTTACTCTTAAGACCACTTTCCGCAGTCTTCAAGAGTCCTTGAAGTTTGCTGAGTGTAACTTCCTCCTTATTCATGTGGTATGTCATACGGAATTAATCATAACACGAGGGTAAGGAGTGCAAAATAATGTCTATTGTCAACTCCTTGGGGAAGTTCACATTCAGTTTCAGCAAACGGTCCACATACCTTTGCATTTTCTTCATATGGCCCGTGATGGGTACACCATCCTTCATTTGGGTTGTTATCACGAAGGAGATGATTTCATATTGCTCTTAACGAGCACTCTGATGGTAGTGTTCCATCAAATCATGGTGCATCTCAAAAGGATAGTAGTCCTCATAGGACTTTTGGAGCTCGGCTCTCATAGTGGCCAACATGATACATGTCACTTTCGTAGCATCTCTTTCATGTGCCTGATATTCAACAATCTCCTCAGGAGTAGCAGACGAATCAAGTTCCTTAAGCTCCTTGTCGAGGACATATTCCTTGTCCTCATACCGAGTGACCATCCTGATGTTTTTGATCCAATCCATAAATTTGGATCCATCAAAGATGACTCTCCCACAAAGGTTAATGAGAGAGAAGGAGCCAGTAGGGTTTGAGCCAGAAGCAGCATTGTTAGAAGACATTTGAAAAGAAGAAAGACAAGTTTAGTTCTGATATAAAGATAGTCCTTAATAAAACTCCCAAATGTAATATTAAGGCTAGGACCCAACACAATATTTTATAACTTAGAAGAGGGATGCTGTAATCCAAGCTATAAGATATTTGAAGGTAGGTGAATAAAGATACACCAATTTCCACCATGAAAACTTAATGAATTATTAGGTTTTAATTGGTTTTGAAACTCCTAGATTCTTTGAGATTCATTTAACTTTTCAATGACATGTTTCAATTTCGAGTGTGTCCTTCAGGTTTTGTGACTGGGATGTCGAGGATCAAAAAACAAGGTGTGAAGTAACCATGCAAATTACTTGGTACCCTTAATATTTACCCCTCAATCGATGTGCCGGTTAACCACATGCGCTCCATTGATACTATGATAAACATTAAGTTACCCTTTTCCTACCTTGTTAAGTCCAGGTTAGTGTGTTGGTTAACCACAACGCTCCAGTAACGACTTAATCAAAGCGCAAAGTGTAATCTCATGGGTTAACACCTTATTCACATTTTCCTAAATTAACTAAGATTTTGAATTTATAAAAACATTTAGTTACTTTATATTCATCATACTTTTAATGAATATTTAAAGTCATTGTCTTACCCGTTCGGCTAACGACCTTCCCCCGATCTAGGAAGCGGTCGGTGAGAATGAACACCTATTAAGCTGCCATTTTATAGGCAGCAACCTTATACCCCCCCTTATAGACCAGTTTCGTGAACGAGGCCTACTAACGGTAAAACGACTTTTTCTTATACATATATAATTATTATTATACTTATAATATTATAAAGTATAAGGGTTGAATTTTAACCTTTTAAAATTCTACGGGTTGGAACTAAAGTTTTTAAAGTGACTTTACATGTTCCAAAACATGAGGGCAAGTTTTGTAACTTTCAAAACTTTTCATATTTCATAAATTATGAGTTAAATGGTTTAATAAAATGAGAGGCTTTTCATTTTATATAACCTATGTGTTTCTTTAATGGACATTAAAAGGATGACCTTTGGTAATCCATAACTTGAGGACAAATTATGGTTTCCATTAAAACACATAATGATCAAGAATTAAACTAACAAACAAGTTATAAATAATTCTTATGATCTTCTAAACTCATAAGTTCATGAACATGCATATCAATAATTTCAAGAATCATAAATAAAGCATATAAAACTTGAAATTTTGATAATAGCTATTGAAAATTGATTAGCATAACCATTGCACCATCTAAAACAAGTTTTATAAGACAAAAATAGTTTAGGGTAACGTTTCTACTCCATTTCCAGCATCAAAACTCGAAAAACTGCTCACTGGATGACAAACTCGTCGAGTTCATCAAGGAACTTGCCGAGTTCATGCAATAACACATGAACTCAGCGAGTTTTTGGCTAGAACTCGTCTAGTTTTCTTGTTTGGGCAGTTCTTGGCTTTTGAAAACAAAGTTTGCATCAAGTATCAAGTAAACAAGCCTAGGCTCTGATACTACTGTAGTGTTTTGAGCATTCTAACACTCTTAAGGTGTACATACAACCCTAGAAACCTTGGATCTATGTTTTACTAAGATACATGAAAATTTGAATTTCCAAGGTTCTTAACCTATCTAGCATACCATGGAGAACTTTTAAACATAAATGCCATAGAAGAACATACCCTTTGTAGTTAGGATTCCATGAGAACCTTGTGAGCCTAGCCCCTCAAGTGCGATGCCTCAAATGTCTCACACAACACTACATCTCTTGGAATAAACTTGAGAGAAGTTCGCTAACACCTCAAAAGTGGCTTGCCCCCTCTCTTGTACAAGTAGTAGTGCCAATTTTTCCAACCACCTGCAGCTGGTAATGGAGTCCTTAACGTCATGGTAGTCTGGAGCTCCTTAATCTCAGAACTCCCTGAATGTCATCGTGCACGCCCCAAACATGGCCACCATCTCGATGCGGAATGCACCCAACCTCTCGTCAAGAATCTCCAAAATGCTCTCCTTGATCGTACCAAAGATCACAGGAGTCTGGTCGAATATACTACGCGTGACCTCAGATGAAATGAACTCTCTCATCTGCTCATCGAATTGTCCGGATCCAGATCGCAAGCCCGATCCCTCACTGGCGCCAGAGCTGCCAACTGGCCTAGTGCATAGCGTCACCGTACTGAAAATACTCCATAACAAACATTAGAATACTCATCATAACTCGAGTGATCTCACATACTACAAGTTCCCTGGATTCATCTCAGCCTTCCTTGATTCGAGTATGGATCCTCTGCTTTCAGTAGTATGGGACCATATTACCTTCCACATCAATCCGTATTTTCCTCAAGAACTGCCTTGACTCCAACAAGTCCCTTTCACCACTACTGCTCTTTACGCTAATCTCATCCTAGGCTTGCCCTAGGGTAATCTACGACCTACTCTCCGCCATCAGTTTCATAAGAAGTCCCTGCTACCTTTCCTTAACTAGCTCGCGAATACCATTACATATCACTAAGACCAGGTAATTCTTCGAATGAGAGGTCCTACCCTACAACGGTTGGACTCAGACAAGACATGCGAAATAAGGCTAAACCTAACCTTCTAAAATTATTTAGTCCTTGAATATGTAACTTAGCATATTCATTTACTAGTTAGTTAAAGATAGCCAGAACTCCTAAAAGCACAAAGCAACCATTATTCGATCATTAAGTAACCATAATCAAGCATATCCTACTCAGGTCGTCATAACACTAACTAATCAGCACCAGCATGCAGTTCAAATAAGAACATATAGTAGGCATACAAGGCATCATTCCTAGATCCTTAGCTCTAATCTCCCACGCAGTTCACATATACATACAATATGCATACAAGGCAGCCTACCTAGATCCTTAACTCCTAATCTAGTATGCAATTCTCATAAGCATATCATAACAAATATGTATAGGTAATTTAGCAGAACTTACTTGAGCTTGGCTGATTACATGTACCACACCCTTTTCTGTTTTTGGAAATCCTTTTTATAAAAATGATTTTCTTTTGAAAAATTTCATATAAAGTACTTAGTTTGAGTTCAGACACACCCGAGAGTGTGCCCGAATCCCTCAAACCAGGGCTCTAATACCAACTTGTAACATCCCGAAAATCATGACAAAAAATTTCATTATTAATTAGAATTGCTAGTGAACGTGTTCTTTTTTTAGTCACTGATAAAGAAAGTACCCCAGCTTATTAGATTTGTAAAAAAAAAAGACTTTCTTATTAAATAAACCTTAGTTATGAAAATCATTTCATCCAAAAACATAAGTCATCGTATCATATCAAAACACATGTCAATATATTAGAGTAAAACATCCCAGGCTAAACATAATGGTGCGTGCACTACAGTCAACCCGAGCTATTCCCCTTGCTACCGGAAGTACCTGAAATCAAAACTGAAAAATGTAAGCACAAAGCTTAGCGATTCTCCCCAAACTACCAAATACCATACACATAATCATACTACTAGGAGATACGGGCCCCGTCCACACTCAAGGAGATATGGGTCCTGCCCACACTCGGATATCTAGGTGATATGGGCCTTGCCCATAGTCTGCTGGCTGTAAGATACGGGCCTCGCCCACTGAAACGCCCTAACTTTCGTATTTATGAAAGACCCAAACTTTCATACTCGACAATATAGTTACTCCAAAACATGCTACTTCAATATTCATAAAAACAATATTTTACATTGATAAAGAGATTACAAACTACTAGATACAAACCGACTATTTTAAAGTGTTATATATTACATAACTTCCCAGGATTCTATAGTTTTATTCATATGGGAGTGCAAAATACAATAGTTTCAAACTATTCATAAGCTTCTATCGATACAATAGTTTCAAACTATTCAAAAATCTTCTACCAGTATATAACTATACTGGATGTTTATCTCCTGCAATTTGTTAAACATCGATAGGGTAAGCGGTGACGCTTAGTGAGTTCAATAATAGATACAATATAACGTTATGCCATATATATACTTTAATAGGGCAGAAGCAAAGAGGAACAAGGAACAACAAGGGCATATGTGAATCATGTGACAAACATTCCATATCAATCATTGATTTGATTTAAAGATATACAATCAATGAGACATAACAATTTCCATGCTTGATATACATCAATAAAGCTTTGGCCCAAACGACACAGAAGATATACAACTTCGGATTAACATTTCGGTAGATTTCAGGCTTATAGCCCTGTCTAACCTTCTGCCACTACCATAGAATAGAATTCATTCTCTTACGGAGACATGTTCCACATGGCCAGAGGCTACATACCAATACCAACGTGAATCTAAGTCCTTTCACTGATCACATGGTCAAAGGTTTTTTTTCTGCTATTAAAAATAGCAAATATAAATAACCCGGGAAAATAACCCGGAATAATAACACTGAAAAGCACGTAGCACATATAACACATAACATACAATTATTTCTATATATTAAACTCACAGTGAAATAACCAGGGGCTAAATATTAGTTTGGGCAGTACTTTGGCTCTAAATATTACTTTCGTCGTTGAAAACCGAGAGTTTTCTTGAAAACCGGGCTCTGCGAAGGTTGAGCTTCGAAACCGAAAAGATAAATTTTTCGGGCTTCTCCAGAGTCTCGGGGCGTGTTTCGGGCTTTGGAATCAGTACCGGGGCTTCGGGGGAAGTCGGAATAGTAAAAATATAGGTTTAGGGGTGAAAAGGTGTGAAATTTCTAAAGTTAGCCGAGAGGGTTCGCATCCCTTATATAGGGCCGTGCTTCGGATCCGAAGCGAAGGGAAGGAGGCACGCGTCTGGGAGGTTCGGACCAGGTGGCAGCTTCGGCGAGGCTCGGATGCGAGGAGTCATCAGCTTCAGGCGCGTCGTCGGCTCGGTCTTCGCCTCGGAACAACAGGCTCGCTGACGGCAGCCTCAGATTGGACCTAACTTCGATCCAATGGGAGGAGGGCACGAGGGTGCGAGGGTGATCCGGGGGTGTCTTCTGCAAAGGTGTCCCTCGCTTAGTGGACCTCGGACTTGGTCCAATCAGAATGTAACACGCAAGGTTGCGGTCCAATCAGCAGCGAACACGTGTCCGACACGTGGAAGCCTCGCATACGAGGGTGACGTGGTAGTACTATTCATGCGAATTTTCTCGAAAAATGTGCCAAATCTTGTAAAATCCATAACTTTTGGATACGAGCTCCGTTTTTGACGTTCTTTATATGCACGCGAAGCTAAAATTATGCTCTACAACTTTCGTTTAGACTTCGTCGGCTAATTTTGATTTTAATTTTAATATTATTATTTTTAACAGACCGAGACAGGAAAATCCGTTAAAAATTCATAACTTCTTCATCCGACGTCCGTTTTCGTCAGACTTTTTACCGTTGCACTACTAACGACGAGACCTTCAATTCTCGTTTAGGTTGTGTCGGCTAAAAATCACTTGATCTAAAATTCGAGTTTTTAGCTGTCTACTGCTAAGCTGAAACTTAGAAAAATCATAACATACTCATACGAATTCAGATTCAAACGGTCTTTATATGAAAGTTGATTATTTTCACGAGTTCTATAACTTTCATTTACATCACTAAGGCAAAAAAATTAGTTTATCGAAAACTAAATTTTTACGCGACAAAGTATTTTCCGGATTTATCACGGATCTTCGTTTGGTCATAACTTCTTCGTTATAACTCGGATTTCGATGAGGTTTTCGCGTAAGTGTTTCTAACGAGATTATCTACAACTTTCAATAATAAAATTTTACTTATTCCAAATTTTATATTTTCGCTATATTTCACTATTTGGTTTTTAATTGGAATCTCATAAGACTTCCAACATTTTATGAGTGATTCTAAACATAGTTTTACTTCATTTCTAGTAAAAACTATTTGTTAGAACTCAACATTCAAATTCACATAATATTTCATAATATTATTTACTTATAACATGATTTCAAAATGTGTATGTTACAAATACCTCCTCCTTTTGAGGATTTCGTCCCCGAAATTATATCGATTAAAATAAATAGGGATATTTTGCTCTTATCTCATTCTTATTTTCCCAAGTATAATTTGGGCCTCGATGGTGTTTCCACTTGACAAGCACCAACTCCACTTCTTTATTACGTAGATTAGTTGTTCTTTCGTTCACGATCTCTTCCGGCTCTTCTACATATCTTAACTTATCATCCAATTTCACTTGGAATAATGGAACTGTCTCATCATTGATGCTCAAGCATTTGCGCAGATAGCTCACATGAAATACATCATGAATACCTGCCAAATCTTCAGGTAATTCTAAGCGGTATGCTTGCTTTCCGATTCTCTGGATGATTTTGAAAGGACCAACAAATCTAGGACTTAACTTTCCTTTCTTCCCAAATCTCATAAGGCCTTTCCATGGAGATACCTTCAGCATAATGAAATCACCCACTTGGAATTCTATGGGTCGTCTTATCTTTTCTGTATAGGACTTCTGTTGATCCTGGGCCGCTTTCATTCTTTCTCGTACGATTTGAATTTTGTCGGTGGTGTCTTGAATCATTTCAGGGCCTCCAAGGATCTTCTGTCCTATGTCTCGCCAACATAATGGAGTACGACACTTGCGACCATATAATGCTTCATATGGCGGCATTTTGATTGAAGCGTGGTAACTATTATTATACGAGAATTCGACAAGAGGTAAGTATTTATCCCAGTTACCACCAAACTCCAAGACACATGCACGAAGCATATCTTCTACTGTTTGGATTGTTCTCTCTGTTTGACCATCTGTCTGGGGATGATAAGTTGTGCTGAGAGCAACTCGAGATCCTAATTCACGTTGCATACTTGCCCAAAAGTGAGAAGTGAAGCGAGTATCACGATCGGAGATGATCTTTAGTGGCACACCATGTCTTGCCACAATTTCATCCAAGTATACTTGTGCGTATTTCTCCATTGGAGCCGTTTCACGCATGGCAAGAAAATGAGCGCTTTTAGTCAGGCGGTCGACAATTACCCAAATGCTATCATGCTGTCTAGCAGTCTTTGGTAATTTGGTAATAAAATCCATGGACAGTTCTTCCCATTTCCATACAGGAACACTAAGACTTTCTGGGGTTCCATAAGGCTTTTGGTGCTCTGCTTTGACTTGTAAGCATACTAAGCATTCCTGTACATATCTTCCAATGTCTTTCTTCAATCCAGGCCACCGATAATCAGCTCTTACATCATAGTACATTTTACTTGTACCAGGATGGATTGAGAGTTTAGATTTATGGGCTTCATCTAAAATCTTTTGTCTCAATCCACGAATCTTTGGAATCCACAACCGATTCTTGAATACTTTTAATCCTCGCGGATCATCAAGTAGAGCATCATTATAATGTATCATCCCTTCTTTCTTCACATTTTCTGGCTTTAGGGTCTCTTCTTTCTATTTCTCTAATTCATCTAAAATAGTGAATTTTACTGTAGTATGAGTAATGGCATAACACATACTATTGCGATAAACTTTTCTGCTAAGTGCATCAGCCACCACGTTAGCTTTTCCAAAATGATATAGGATTTCACAATCATAATCTTTGATCAGCTCAATGGCTCGTTGTTGTCTCATATTCAAAGTTTGCTGACTGAATATGTACTTGAGACTTTTGTGGTCGGTAAATAATTGGCACTTTGTACCAAAAAGATAATGCCTCCAAAGTTTTAGGGCAAATACCATTGCAGTGAGGTCAAGATCATGAGTAGGATAATTCTTTTCATAATCTTTCAGTTGTCTTGAGGCATAGGCTATCACTTTGCCACGTTACATCAACACACAACCGAGTCCCAATCTTGAAGCATCGCTATATACAGAGAAGTCATCATCACCTTCTAGGACTGATAAGATTGGAGCATGAGTCAAAAGATCTTTTAGAGTTGAGAAAGCTCTTTCTTGGGTTTCACCCCATTCGAACATCACTTCTTTCCGTGTAAGACTCGTGAGAGGTACGGCTATACGAGAAAAATCTTTAATGAATCTCCAGTAATATCGCGCGAGACCTAAGAAACTATGAATTTCGGAAGCATTACGGGGCACTTCCCAATTTTGAATGGCTTCGATTTTGATAGGATCTACGGATACACCATCACTAGAAATAACATAGCCGATAAATTGAACTTGGCAAGGCCAAAATTCACATTTCGAGAATTTAGCATATAGTTTCTCCTTTCGAAGAAGTTCCAATACCGCACGAATATGAATGGCATGATCAGCTTCAGACTTGGAATAGATTAGAATATCATCAATGAATACGATGACTGATTTATCGAGCATTGGGCGGCATACCCGATTCATCATATCCATGAATACAGCCGGAGCGTTTGTTAAACCAAAAGACATAACAAGGAATTCATAATGCCCATATCGAGTACGAAAAGCAGTCTTCAGTACATCCTGCTCGTGAACTTTCAACTGATGATAGCCAGATCTTAAATCAATTCTTGAGAAATAGCTAACACCCTGAAGTTGATCGAATAAATCATCGATGCGAGGTAGTGGGTACTTGTTCTTGATAGTCACCTTATTCAGCTCACGATAACTAATGCACATCCACATCGATCCATCTTTCTTCTTGACAAACAGTACCGGAGCACCCCAGGGAGAGGTACTCGGTCGAATGAAACCCTTGTCAAGTAGTTCTTGCAGTTGGATCATCATTTCTTTCATCTCTGCTGGCGCAAGACGATAAGGAGTCTTTGCAATCGGAGCAGCACCAGGCACAAGGTCAATTCGAAATTCTACTTGCCTATCCGGAGGAAGACCAGGAAAGTCATCGGGTAAAACATCAGGATATTCGTTAACAACTAGAACATCATTTACAATTTTCTTCTCCTCTTTTGAGACATTAACTGTGTAGGCCAGATAGATAGAACACCCTTTCGATATGAATTTACGAGCTTTAAGGAAAGAGATTATTTTTAAGAGTCTTTGTTCACCGTAGACATAGATAGGATTCTCCCATTCAATAGGAATGCGTACTATCTTTTCATAGCACAAGAGTTTTGCGTGGTTCTTTGATAGCCAATCCATGCCGAGAATAATATCAAAGTTGGGCAAGGAGATAGGGATCAGGTTAGCGAGAAAAGTATGGCCTTCAATTTCTATAACACAATCCCTATAGACTTTATCAGCAAGTAATGATATACTTCCCGCAGTATCTACGTGAAATGGTTGCGCGAGTACAAAGCAAGCAATTTGAATGGAATGCGCAAATTCGTAAGACAAAAGAATCTGAGGCACCAGAATCAAATAAGATGTGAGCAGGTCTAGAGTTGACAAGAAATGTACCCGTCACAACATTCGGGTCCTCGCGTGCCTCCTCTGAGGTAATCTGGAATGCACAACCCCTAGCTTTTGGCACCTCCTCCTTTTTAGTTGGAGTACCCTTTGATTGTTGAACAGGGACTTGACTTCTCGCTGGTTGTTGAACAGAAGCTTGACTTCCCGTCATCTGACTAGTAAGAGTAGGGAAAAAACGCTTCTTGTGGCCAGTAATACCACATGCATAGAAAGTAACATCTTTTCTTGGGCAAGCTGGCTTTATATGACCCTTTTCTCCGCATCCATAACAGACAATGGATTCGTTGTCTATTTTGCATTGGCCTGGATGATTCCTTCCACAAATACGACATGAAGGCGATTGCATAGAAAAAGATTGTGATCTACCGCGTCCACGAGAGACACTTTGAGTTTGAACTTGATTACCAGGCTCAGTTCGAACGGATTGAGCTGGTAGAAAAGAAGGAACAGTTCTTTAAGTACGTGGATGCTTCGGAGCAGTAACAGTGGCACCACGTATTTCTAAGTCATGCTCACGTCTTCGAGCATATTCAACGACTTTATCGAATGACAAAACTTCTCGATTGGCAAGGAAATCGTGGATCTCATGTCGTAGTCCCTCCATGAATAACTGAATTTTCTCGTCTTCAGTTGGAATATACTTTGTAGCAAACCTTGCTCTTTGATTAAACTGAGTTTCATACTCATTCACAGTCATTCCTACTTGTTTAAGCTCGAGGAATTCCTTCTCCAATCTCCTCCTCGTGTCTAGAGGACAATACTTCTCTAGCAAACGAGATTTAAACAATTCCCAGGCTAAATTCTCCTGGTTAAACCCGTTGAGAGCTTCATATGTTGCTTCCCACCAGACCAAGGCTTCTCCGATGAGCATTGTGGAAGCATAGTTAGCCTTGTCTTCATTATCCACATGAGAAATACGAAACACTTTCTCTGTGTTCTGGATCCAAGTAAGAACAATAATGGGATTGAGAACACCGGAAAACTCTGTAGCACCACTACTCTTGAAATCTTTGAACGAGGGAGGCTTCACCTCTCCTTTTGAAGATTCTCCAGTGGCTTTCTCTTTTCCCTTATCACCATTCTTTTTGTGTTCTTCGAGAGTCTGTTGAATAACACCGGTAAGTTTACCCAAGAGTCGCTCCTCATGAGGAGATACTGGAGTATTCACTTCCTCGGGTTGAGGACCTCCACCAACCTCAGGGGTATGGCTACTAACCTGTTCAGCCATTGCTCTACAATACGGAGTAACATTGTATTTTAGAATATTATGGTTTATTATTACCTAATACTCTTACTTATATATTTCCTAGGGTTTGTATCCCTATACTTACAATGATTTAGTTCATACATTGAACTTCCAATAGTTTAAGTCTAAATACCAATCCGTGGATTTAGTTCACTCAAACTAATGCTTTGATACCATGATAGAAAGGCCCTAACTTTCGTATTTATGAAAAACCCAAACTTTCATACTCGACAATATAGTTACTCCAAAACATGCTACTTGCATATTCATAAAAACAATATTTTACATTGATAAAGAGATTACAAACTATTGGATACAAACCGACTATTTTAAAGTGTTATATATTACATAACTTCCCAGGATTCTATAGTTTTATACATATGGGAGTGCAAAATACAATAGTTTCAAACTATTCATAAGCTTCTATCGATACAATAGTTTCAAACTATTCAAAAATCTTCTACCAGTATATAACTATACTGGATGTTTATCTCCTGCAATTTGTTAAACATCGAGAGGGTAAGCGGTGACACTCAGTGAGTTCAATAATAGATACAATATAATGTTATGTCATATATATACTTTAATAGGGCAAAAGCAAAGAGGAACAAGGAACAACAAGGGCATATGTAAATCACGTGACAAACATTCCATATCAATCATTGATTTGATTTAAAGATATACAATCAATGAGACATAACAATTTCCATGCTTGATATACATCAATAAAGCTTTGGCCCAAACAGCACAGAAGATATACAACTTTGGATTAACATTTCGGTAGATTTCAGGCTTATAGCCCTGTCTAACCTTCTGCCACTACCATAGAATAGAATTCATTCTCTTACGGAGACATGTTCCACATGGCCAGAGGCTACATACCAATACCAACGTGAATCTAAGTCCTCCCACTGATCACATGGTCAAAGGTATTTCTTTGCTATTAAAAATAGCGAATATAAATAACCCGGGAAAATAACCCAGAATAATAACACTGAAAAGCACGTAGCACATATAACACATAACATATAATTATTTCTATATATTAAACTCACCGTGAAATAACCGGGGGCTAAATATTAATTTGGGTAGTACTTCGGCTCTAAATATGACTTTCGTCGTTGAAAACCGGGCTCTGAGAAGGTAGAGCTTCGAAACCGAAAAGATAAATTTTTCGGGCTTCTCGGGTGTCTCGGGGCGTGTTTCGGGCTTTGAAATCAGTACCGAGGCTTCGGGGGAAGTCGGAATAGTAAAAATATAGGTTTAGGGGTGAAAAGGTGTGAAATTTCTAAAGTTAGCCGAGAGGGTTCGCACCCCTTATATAGGGCCGAGCTTCGGATCCGAAGCGAAGGGAGGGAGGCACGCGTCTGCGAGGTTAGGACCAGGTGGCAGCTTCGGCGAGGCTCGGATGCGAGGAGTCATCAGCTTCAGGCGCGTCGTCGGCTCGGAACAACAGGCTCGCTGACGGCAGCCTCGGATTGGACCTAACTTCGGTCCAATGGGAGGAGGGCACGAGGGTGCGAGGGTGATCCGGGGGTGTCTCCTGCGAAGGTGTCCCTCGCTTAGTGGACCTCGGACTTGGTCCAATAAGAAGGTAACACGCAAGGATGCGGTCCAATCAGCAGGGAACACGTGTCCGACACGTGGAAGCCTCGCATACGAGGGTGACGTGGCAGTACTATTCATGCGAATTTTCTCGAAAAATGTGCCCAATCTTGTAAAATCCATAACTTTCGCATACAAGCTCCATTTTTTACGTTCTTTATATGCACGTGAAGCTAAAATTATGCTCTACAACTTTCGTTTAGACTTCGTCGGCTAATTTTGATTTTAATTTTAATATTATTATTTTTAACAGACCGGGACAGGAAAATCCGTTAAAAATTCATAACTTCTTTATCCGACGTCCGTTTTCATCAGACTTTTTACCGTTGCACTACTAACGACGAGACCTTCAATTCTCGTTTAGGTTGTGTCGGCTAAAAATCACTTGATCTAAAATTCGAGTTTTTAGCTGTCTACTGCTAAGCTGAAACTTAGAAAAATCATAACATACTCATACGAATTCAGATTCAAACGGTCTTTATATGAAAGTTGATTATTTTCACGAGTTCTATAACTTTCATTTACATCACTAAGGCAAAAAAATTAGTTTATCGAAAACTAAATTTTTACGCGACAAAGTATTTTCCGGATTTATCACGGATCTTCGTTTGGTCATAACTTCTTCGTTATAACTCGGATTTCGATGAGGTTTTCGCGTAAGTGTTTCTAACGAGATTATCTACAACTTTCAATAATAAAATTTTACTTATTCCAAATTTTATATTTTCGCTATATTTCACTATTTGGTTTTTAATTGGAATCTCATAAGACTTCCAACATTTTATGAGTGATTCTAAACATAGTTTTACTTCATTTCTAGTAAAAACTATCTATTAGAATTCAATATTCAAATTCACATAACATTTCATAATATTATTTACTTATAACACGATTTCAAAACGTGTATGTTACACCCACACTCGGCTGTTAGGAGATACAGGCCCCGCCCACACTCCGCTGACTATGAGATAAGAGCCCCGCCCACACTCAGCTACTAGGAGATACGTGCCCCGCCCATACTCCACTGACTATGAGATACAGGCCCCACCCATACTTAGCTACTAAACATGCATACAAGTGTCATACAGGTAACAAGTATAGTCAAATCTATCAATCAATCATATATACATACTCTAGTAATGCTACGAGATATGGGCCCCGCCCATATTCCACTATCTATGAGATATGGGCCCCACCCACACTCCGCTACTAATCAATACTCATAACATACACAGACCGACATTAGTGCCTTCGACCCTTTCAAACTAAGAGGAAACTCACCTCACTTTTCGGATGATAGCTGAAACGCCTCTGCCCAAAACCAGCTCTACTCACTCCCTGAACCAAAACAACCCCTTAGATATCATTCATACTCATAACCCCTCTGGTCAAGTCAAAGTCAAGGTCAATTCAAAGTCACCGCTCCAAGTTGACCCTTCAACTAGTCGAGTTTTCATGAATCACAGAATCACAATAATGTGATCTAACTCGTCGAGTTTTCCTCTAACTCACCAAGTTCCTCCTTCTCACCAGAAACGAGATTTTCCCAGTATAACTCATCGAGTTCCCTTGTGGACTTGCCGGGTTCCATTAATAGAATCAGGAATGTTCGACCCAACTCGTCGAGTTCCTCTATGAACTCGTCGAGTTCCTCGCATTTCTATTCTATTCAGCCCTTTTCTTAGATCTAAGATTCCAAAATATAGATCTACATTGTTTCCATGGCATATTTCTGTAAATTGGACAACTTGATGGCTTTGGATGCCTCAAATGGACTCGATCTCGAGAGATAACAACCTACTTATATGAACATGGTCTTTTCTTGGAGAAAAATGGGTTTAGGACGCTTTTTATGACTCTAAGGACCAAATAACACTGAGAATGGGAGTTTGTAGCTTCAGGACTATGAAGGTTATCATGTTTCCAACAATAGGGTCAAAAAGAACCATAAAACAAGACTAAGAGAGGTCTAAGCTATGAATAATCAAGTTAGGAACTTTTTACCTTAGAAAGTTGCCAAAGATGGACGAGATCCCAGATCTAGTGTTTCCCCTCAAGCTCAATGACCTTCTAGTTCTTCCAAGTTATTCACCAAGCAAAAAAACACACAAAATTCACTCAAAGCCTCAAATTTCTCACCAAGGAGCTCACAATACGATTTAGGGTTTCAAGGAGGCTGATGGGGGCTGGTGGGAAGAGATTAAGTCCTTTAAATAGGATGAAAAACCATGGAAATTAGGGTTTCATCCCAGCCTGTCTACTCGTCGAGTTGAGACCTCTCAACTCGTCGACTAGATTACTTAAATCACGCAGTCGTGATACTCTCGACTCGACGAGTTTGGGGCTTCCAACTCGTCGAGTTGCTCTGTAAATAATGAATAAATTATAATTAAATGCACACCAGGAACCAGACGTTACAGCTTAATCTCAACAAAATGCTTGGTCTCCAAGCTCCTTTTTCCTGAGTACACACAAAAATACCCCAAAATTACTTCCAAAGCTCAAGAACTCTTAATGGATGAATTAGGGATTCAAAGGGATGAAATGAACAATAGAGGCTAATGAGGTTAGGTGTCCAAAGGCCATAATGATGCTTAAATAGGGTTCTAACCCTAAAAATTAGGGTTTGACCCATGCAGACGTATGCCTTGCGTACACCACGTACACCCACTGCTCATGGTTAACCCCCCGCGACCAAAGCGATCTCATACGGTAAGCGTACCAAACATATGCCCAACGTAGGGGGGACCAAATTTGCCAAAAATCTCAAAATCAAGGGACCAAAGAAGCAGTACCTTGAATCGGATGTTACATTCACCAATAATGATAAAACCTACGCATAATTGCACTTATACCCTGTTCCCGAGTTCGACTTAACGTGAGAAAAGAAAGGAAATTTGTGAAAATGAGAAGAAAATAAAATAAATCCGTGTTCCCGACTTTCATTAAAAGAAGGAAGTGGAGGGAAATGGAATGATCACTTTCCCTCCTAAGTTTCCTTCTGTTTTGGGAGGATTTGCAATGAAAGAACAAAATGATTAATTTTCGTTCCATCTCTCTCCAAATCGGGAACACAAAAGAAAATTTTGTTTTCCTTTCTTTTCTCTCATGACTTTCTTTTCACTTTTTATCTTTTCTTTTGTTAAACTCGGGAACTAGGCGTTAACCTTAAGATGAAAAACATAATGCGCTCTTCAGGTTTAGGGATTAAAGTTATTATAGGATTAATACCAGAAGCAACATCAAGATATCAATTCATATTATTTAAGAGGAAACATCAAAGAACGAGAGGCGATGAGATTAAGCGAAGGACGAGTGTACCAACGTCAGAAGTTGCAATTGAGGGTTTGTGTACCTTAGTCTGAGTAGCAATTGCGAGTTAATGACCGGATGATGGGATTAGATGATGACCCAAAAAATCAAAGGCTCACTCGAAAAGGCGTAACTCTAACACAATATAAATGATGAAATCATCTATCATTATGAAAGTGTTTGATAAAATTTACAAGCAGTTATAATGCATAGTTTAATATCATTAGACATAATATCTACTTCACATTCAATGATTCAATCATACTCGAATGTCATGTTGTCGTCCAATAAATAGTTTTAATATTTCATATTAATTGCACCACAACGAAAGGGCATCCACAATGTAGTGAGCTTCATAAAATTCAACGGACTGCCACACATTCTTTCTACAATCCATACAACTCTAATTTTTTTCATACAATTTATTAAACTCTACAAAGTTCAATAGAATATTACAAAATGTACTTTATAGTATATATATTTAAGAATTAAAAACTCTTTTTTCTATTGAAGGGTTCAATGATTATTGAGTTTCAAATTCATTGAATGCCAAGGTGACATTACATAATGGTAGGGTGTTATCCATTGAATGACACTTAAGGTGCTATTTGTTTTTTTGTAAAAACCTCTTCAGACCTCTTATTGTTGCGTAGCGCAGCACATGCGCAACACTTTAATCTCGCAATTGTTTCTTTTTCAGAAGTTTTCAGAGTAAAAAACATTTGCGGGTGTTCTGTTTGGCGCATCACTTGTATTGCCTCTTCCAACCTCTTCTTCTTCTTTTTTCTTGCTGAAATCTTGATTATATGTTGCTGAAATCTTATTTTACATTTTTTAAATATTTTTTTGTTTATTTTTGTTGAATTCTTTTTTTTTCGATTTTTTTTATTGAATAATGATAATTTCTTGATGAAATATCAATATTTTTTTTACTAAAATATCTTTACTTTTCGTTGAAATATCTTTTTTTTTTGCTGAAATATCATAAGTTCTTGCAAATGTCATACATTATTAATTTTCTGGTATTAAAAATCCATTTTGGTTTATAAAATTATTTTATTTTAATTTTTTAATATCTGCAGCAACATGCAGATGCTAATAGAACAAACACGAGTCTTATTACAATTTGCGGCCGTTTGGTCCACCACTTCTACTGCAGAGGGTTGCAGAGGTGGTCCGCAAACTTCATGAATTTTTGCTTAAAAAAACAAACAGCACGTTAGACTTGCCACCTCATTCTATTCTTTTATTGAACTCACCATTGCGGATGCTCTACCATCCAGAGTTTGCACGAGAAAAAGGATATTTTATTAATATAAAATGGTTACCTGATGATAATATATATATATATATATATATAGTGCTAGGTTCAAATGTTCATGACATCTCTTGTGTGCCCGTAAGCACAAATCTGGACCAACGGATGGAATGCAATCAATAGTCATGATCTGAGGGTCTATGATATTGAAATAGGGTATCATGTAGCATATAATGACACAAATTTCAACATAAGGGTGTTTTGGTCAATTAACCTACATTAAAGAAAGGAAATTTCTAGATTTTAAGGGATAATTAACACTCTTATTTTTAAAAATCTGAATTTTTTAAATTAATTCAAATTTAATTCTAATATAATTTTTAATAATATCTGATTTCATTTTGTTAGAATGACATAAAATCAACCATAAACTAGTAAATATATATTTGATTTTATTCTTGCATAATATGGTTATATATATATATATATATATATATATATATATATATATATATATATATATATATATATACATACATACATACATATATTAACATGCTTTAAGAATTATAGAACATATTATCAACACTAACATTTTATAAAGAGTACATGTCTTCTTGCACTAATAATATATCAAATAATTACATTTATGATTGTGATACAAAGAATCTTCTTGAATAATAATAATATTCTGAAAGAATAACAAGTGTAATTCTTAAAAAAAATAACAAGATTCTTAAAATGTGAGTGTGATCAATTTTTGATTCATTCTTCAAGCCTTTCCTATCATGTCTTCAAACCATTATTCAATCCATTCCTATCGCAAGTGCAACAAAAACTAAGAATGGTTTAAAAAAGTATCATATTCTTTAAGAATGAGTACTGAACCTATTCATTATGTTCATTCTGTGAGAAAATATCATAGCAAATCTATTATAAAAAAGGCAAACACGTGTTCTAAAAGAATCATAAACTCTAAAGTGCAATTAACATTTATTCTAACAAAATATGTATGCCATTTTAATTTTTGGCAGAATGCATACAGTATTTTAAATTGGTAATGTGGGGTGTAATTCTGATAGAATAATCAGGGCAACAACATTATCAGTTACCAGTAATTTATCCATTCTACAAGAATAATCGAGTAACACATTGGATCATGAATGATTCAAATCCTTATTACTTTTTAATTTTATAGGAATGTATGCATAAAAAATTACAAACAAACTCCAAAGACAAGTAAGCATTACTCATCTAAAAATAATTAATATATTGATTAAAACATGTTACTACAATATTTATCATCTTACCTTACGAAAGCTTTAGCATTCCAAATCCAAAACATAATACACAAAGGAATTAACTTTTCAATATATACTTATGATTTGATAAAATTCTTCTTTTTATACTACACGAGATAATATTTACTAACTATTATAGACCTTGTTTTTTGTGTGTTTAGGATAACAATACAGACCATACTTTTAATTTTAGCATTCTTAATTTCTTTAGTTTAATAAACATTATCTAAAAATGTATTGGGGTTTTACTTATCGACTAAAACACCCAACATTTTTCAAATGCTAATTGCATTTAACTATTAAAAAGATAAATAGAATAACATACCTTCATTTTGGAATGTTAATCTGACATAAAGATGCTACTACAGCTACTGATGGTGATAGTGGTGACCATGGATCTAAGGAGGAAAAAAGAAGAGGAGATAAGGTATTGATAGTTGTGGGTGTGATGTTGTATTATCAAATTCGATACTTTCGAATGCCTCTTTTAATTGGAAATTTGGAATCACTGTTCTTTGATTTACAATTAAAAAACGAGAAATCAACACTAAATCCAAGTTAAAAATTTGGTCGATTTCTTGTAGTTCTTACCTTCTTATATACGAACACACATCGGCAGCAGGTGGTATCAGAATTTAGAGGAGATAAATGATGGCGGCGAGAAGGAGGTAGAAGTGGCCGACAGTGGAAACGGAGGAGGAAGAAAGCGGGTAGAGTAATCAGATGTTGATCATTATTCCGAGGAAAGATGATATCAACGTCGGTATCTATAAGAAAGGAGGTTGTACCAGTGGTGAGCGATGAAGTCGTGAACATAGGAGATCGGCAATAACGTAAATGCAAATGTGAAGTTAGGGTTTTAAATTGATTATCCTTATTTAAAGCGTATTAAATGTTTTAAATAATTAATAAAATTAAATATGGTGAAGATTACTATTATACCCTTTAAAAATTTAATAAATATTTAATATTTGCTAATTTTCTATTAGAGCATTCAGGAACACAATAGTTGTGAAAAATATATAAACCTATCTCTCTCTCTCTCTCTCTCTCTCTATATATATATATATATATATATATATATATATATATATATATATATATATATATATATATATATATATATATATATATATATATACAGGAGAGATCCATTGAGAACTCGTAGTTTCCTAATAACCCGAAAAATAAAAATGGAGCGCTAGATCAATATTAACTTATTAAGGGCATGATTATCATCTTACCTATTTCATTTAATGTTTAATTTTTTTTTATTGGAAATATTAATAAACAGTTCTAAAAATTAACATACTTCAAATTTCGGGTTTTTTAAAAAAAGAAAATAATTTTTGATATGTTTTAAAAAAATGGAGATTTTTTTTTCCAGAAAACATGAATTTTTAAAAAAATATTGAAAAACGTTTTTAAAAAAGAAAACTAAATTTTTTTCACAAAAACTGCAACTTTTTATAAAAAACAAACTGCAATTTTTTCAAAAAAATGCATTTTCTTAAAAAGAAAAACTGCTAGCTTTTTTAAAAAACCCGCATTTAAAAATAATCCTATTTATGTGTTACGAAAAGACGGTACGCACCACTATCGAAGGGAAGAATCATATTTATGTCCACAGGAAACAAACACTTAACATCTTAAAAATAATCACTTTCACAAAAACTCATAGACTTACATCAAAAGAGTATTCTACTTATCTAGCATATACAGTTGATATCTCAAAAGAGGAGAAGAAAACTATAAATGATATTCCCGAATATCCTGACGCTTTCTCCGATGATTTGCCTAGACTACCCCGGGTAGATCCAATGGAGAAATACGCACAAGTATACTTGGACAAAACTCTTGTGAGAAATGGTGTACCGCTAAAGATTACTTCCGATCGTGATAGTAGCTTGACTTCTCATTCTCGGACAAGTATGTAATGTGAATTAGGATCTCGTGTTATTCTTAACAAAACTTACCATCCCCAGACAGATGGTCAGAAGAATAGAACAATCAAAATAGTAGAAAATATATTGAAGGTATATGAAGCACTATATGGTTGTAAATGTAATACTCTATTCCGTTGGCATGATGTAGGACAAAAAGTCCTTATTGGCCCTGAAATGATTCATGACACCACCGAGAAGATTCAAATCGTACGAAAGAATGAAAGCGACCCAGGATCGACAGAGGTCCTATGTAGAAAAGAGGAGACTACCCCTAGAATTCCAGTTGGGTGATTTCGTTATGCTAAAGGTATCCCCATGGAAAGGCCATATATGATTTGGAAAGAAAGGAAAACTAAGTCCTAGATTTGTTGGTCCATTCAAAATAATCCAGAGAATTGGTAAGCAAGCATACCACTTGGAAGTACCGGAAGATTTGGCAGGTATTCATCATATGTTTCATGTGAGTTATTTGTGCAAATGTTTAAGCATATATGGTGAAACAGTCCCGTTATCCGAAGGGAAATTGGATAATAAGTTAAGATATGTAGAAAAGCCTGATGAGATCTTAAACGAAAGAACAACTAAATTACGTAATAAAGAAGTAGAGTTGGGGCTTGTCAAGTCGAAACAACATCGAGGTCCAAATTATACTTGGGAATATAATAATGAGATAAGAGCGAAATATCTCCAGTAATTTAAATCGTTGTGATTTCAAGGACAAAATCCTCAAAAGGAGGAGGTATTTGTAACATATATTTTCAGTTATCGTCTTATGTAATTTTAAAAGTAAATAATATTATGAAATATTATATGATTATGAGCATTGAGTTCTACCAGATAGCTTTTTACTAGAAATAAAGTAAAACTATGTTTAGAATCACTCGGAAAATATTGGAAGTCTTATGAGATTCCAATCAAATGTCAAATATTAAAATTTCATGAAAATATAAAATTTGAAATAAGTATAATTTTATTATTGAAAGTGGTAAAGAGTCTCGTTAGAAACATTTAGGAAAAAACCTAATCGAAATCTGAGTTATAACGAATAAGTTATGACCAATCAAAGATTAGCGACAAAACCGGCAAACACTATTTAGTGTAAAATGTGAGTTTTCGATAAACTACTTTTAAGCCTTGGTGATCCAAATGAAAGTCGTAGTACTCGTTAAACTAATAATTTTCATAAAAAGAATGTCCAAATCTGACTTCGTATGAGGAAATTATGATTTTTTTTTAAGTTTCGGAATACTAGTACACAACTAAAAACTCGAAATAAAGATCGTGTGCTATTTAGCCGACGCAACCTAAATGAGAATTGAAGGTCTCGTTAATAGTAGCACAACGGTAAAAAGACAGACGAAAACGGACATCGGATGAAGAAGTTATGAATTTTTAACGGACTTTTCATATCCCGGCCTATTAAAAATATAACATTTAAAAATAAAGTCAAAATTAGCGAACGGAGTCTAAGCTTTTCGTAAAAAGAACGTCCAAATCTGACTTTTTATGAGGAAGTTATGATTTTTTCTAAGTTTCGGAATATCAGTAGACAACTAAAAACTCGAAATAAAGATCGAGTGCTATTTAGCCGATGCAACCTAAATGAGAATTGAATGTCTCGTTAATAGTAGCACAACGGTAAAAAGACAGACGGAAACGGACATCGGATGAAGAAGTTATGAATTTTTATATCCACTTTTCATGTCCCGGCCTGTTAAAAATATAATCTTTAAAAATAAATTCAAAATTATCCAAAGGTGTCTAAACAAAAGTTGTAGAGTATAATCTCACCTACGTGTGGATATAAAGAACGTCAAAAATGGAGCTCGTCTACGAAATGTAACGTCCCAAAAATCAGGGGTAAAAAATTCATTTTTAATATAACTAAAACATACATACCATTTAATTCAAACAATCAAATCATAGTCAATCAAATCGTTTATCAGAGTTCATCCCAAAATCATTCATTGCGGAAATCATAGGTGTGTGCACTTCGATCAACCCGAGCTCTTCCTTTCCAAAACGATGATACCTGAAACCATAAATAAACCTGTAAGCACGAAGCTTAGTGAGTTTCCTAGAACATACCATTCACACAAACCACATATCTCATATCCTGTTAGCTATAAAAGCTACACACATCTCATATATACTGTTAGCTATAAAAGCTACCATATATCACGTAAGCCATGCATACATAAAACCTATAATAGTGCCATGGGCTACCCCACACGGTCTTTACCTAGGACTGCCATGGGCTCAACCACATGGCCTTACATCCAATGCCATGGGCTACCCTACATGGTCTTCACCTAGGACTTCCATGGGCTACCCCACATGGTCTTACATCTAATGCCACGGGCTCCCCCCGGGGTCTTCCCTGCAAATACCATATATGACCAAATAACATATCATGCATCGCATAAATATCTACACATAACATGCACATAAACTTGTAAGGATGTCGTGGGCTACCCCCAGGGTCTTATACCATTGTGCCATGGGCTACCCCACATGGTCTTCCGTGCAAGTATCACAAAGACAACTAGCATATCACATAACTACCAGCATACCACCTAGCATAAAGCTAACTATCATATCACACAACATAAGATGGGTCGGCCTTGGCGGCTTAGACCCATTGGTATGGTGAGAAGACTCACCTATAACTGTCGGCTGAATAAATAAGATCACGCTGCTCCAACCTCCGACGCGAACTCTTCCACTAGTCAACACCAAACAATTGAACTCAATAAATACCAATAGTTACCAAAATACCCCTGGAAGTCAACTAGTCAACTCTTGGTCAAAGTCAACCTTCCAGGTCAACCCTACTCGTTGAGTTTGCCTACTGACTCGCTGAGTTCATATGCTAAGAGTCCTTCCATTCGCGACTCGACTCGCCAAGTCAGCCCCTGACTCGCCGAGTCAACCGATTTCCGAGTCTAGTCCTGTCCAACTCACTGAGTCCCCACTCAACTCACTGATCCGAGTCTCAACTTGAAGGGTTTTGGGTTTCGCGACTTGACTCACCGAGTCCAAGAACAGACTCACCAAGTCCAAGGCATTCTTCAACATACTCACCGAGTTGTTCTTCCAACTCGCCGAGTTCCTGCCCATCTTCATCCAACTCACCGAGTCCACCCATGTGACTCGCCCAATCGCTTCAGTTCTTAATCCATTCAGTGGCTTTTTGAGCCATGCAGGGGCTCCAAATCATAGATCCATACTTCAAAAGTCCACTCCCCATGTAAAGTTGCAAACTTTACATATAACTAAGGAGATCTAGGCTCAAAACACTCTAGGGCTAGGTTTTAAGACAACCATGCTTCACCTACACCCCCAAGACTAATACTTTATGACTCTCTAGGCCAGAATACACTTAGATATGAAGTAGCAACTTCAGATCTAGGCTCTAACTCGAAATGGTTCAAGAACATGGCATAAGAGTCCCAAATCTCACAATCAAGATTGATTTACATGCAAAAGATGGAAGGTAACGGCTCCTTACCTTGAATTGCTCTGGAAAGGCCCGCAAACTCTGGATCTATTGCAAACCCTTGAATCCCCAATGGTTCCTTCCTTCCTTCTTCCTTCAAATCACCCAAAAATGGCAAGAAACTTGAATGAGCAATAATGGGGGGTTAGGGTTTCGGTTTTCTGGATGAGAGAGGCTATATGGAACCCTAATGGAGAGAATAAGATGCTTAAATAGTGCCCAAAGTCCCGGATTTAGGGTTTCCCTCTTCAGACCGGACTCGCCGAGTCCATGAGGCCGACTCGCCGAGTTGGTCACTTACCCTATCCCCGGATCCCGCTGATGGGTTTTGAGCATTCTAACACTTCCTAAGTGTACATGCAACCCTAATAACCTTGGATCTATGTTTGTCTAATTATCATGCAAAGTTGAATTCCAAGGTTATATTCCTATCAAGCATACATGGGGAACAATTTTTAACTTGAATGAAAGATAGAATAACTTACCTTTTTGTTGCTTATGTTCCTTGAAACCTTGTGAGCCTAGCACCCCAAGTGTGATGCCTCAAATGCTTCACACAACACCAAATTCTCTTGGAAAGACTTTTGAGATAATACACACTTCTTGAAATCGGCCTAGCCCTCTTGTTTCATATGTGTGTAGCCGATTTTGTGGAGAATGGGACTCTTATATAGTGTTGACACATCTAGGGTTACACCATGTAAACCCTAATGTGTCATGACTCTTCATTTCCATGACCCATGGGTTTGTAACTCCCATGGAGCATCCTATGGGTAGAACCCAACTTGATAATCCATGGAGCCTCTTAGCCCACTATACAAGATATGGATGATTTACATAATCAACCCATTTATTTAATTAGTTATCTTTTGATCACTTAATTAATTCTAAATTAATTCTTGATCAAACTAATCAAATAATATTATTAATATATTAGAACTTATAATATATTAATAATCTCCAAGTGTTATTTCTCTCATTTAGTCTATCCAATTGCATGGTGCCATGCAACCCAAATGGACCATGCCGGGTCGGGTCAAGTACACACCAGAAATAGTTATGGACTTAGACATCTTATCCAACACCCGCTTCGACTCGTTGAGTTCCTCCTTGGACTCGACGAGTTGACCCTTTGACTTAGGGTTGCCTTTCCTTTCTTGACCTTTCTGATTTCGAGTGTTACACGAAATATATGAATTTTTGAAGCTCGGAGCACAAACTTCGAGATTTGATAAAACTCACGATGTGAGCAAGTAATACTCACGACGTGAGGTAGTTGATGACACCTCTCAAGCCTAGTATACACGTGTCAAGTCTGCGAAGATGACCAGGACCGAGCTCACGGCGTGAGCTTATAAGACTCACGACGTGAGAGTCAAAATTTCGACTATAAATAGAGGGCTAGCCCTCTTGTTTCCATTTACACAAAAACGCAACCCTCTCTCCCGTATTGCTGATTTTGAGCCATTTTCCAGAGCCGATGATCGTTAGCTGCTGACAGTGTCTAGTCAAATTCTAACGGCAAAAACGCACTTAAGGGGTATTTTCATAGTAACATTCTGTTATTTCACGGTGATTTCAATATATAGGAACAATTGTATGTTATGTGTTATATGTGTTATGCGCTTTTCCGTGTTATTATCTCGTGTTATTATTTCATTCTATTATGGTAGCAAAAGTTGTACCTTTGGCCATGTGATCAGTGAAAGGACTTAGATACACAATGATATTTGTATGTAGCCTATGGCCGTGTAGAGCACGTCTCGCAAGAGAATGACTTATAACCTTATGGCATTGGTAGATGATCAGATAGGGCCGAAGTGTAATTGATGTATATCAAGTATTGAAATTGTTATGTCTCAATGATTATATATCTTTAAATCAAATCATTGATTGATATGGAAAGCTTGTCGTATGATTCACATATGCCTTTGTTGTTCCTTGTTCCCTTTGCTTCTGACATATTGAAGTATATATATATATATATATATATATATATATATATATGCCATAATGTTATATTGTATCTATTATTAAACTCACTAAGTGTCACCGCTTACCCCTCTCAGTGTTTAACAATTGCAGGAAATAAGCATCCAGTATAGTCATATAATGTTGGAAGATATAGAATAGTTTACACTATTACTTTTCTACTTGGGTTTAAGTTTGTATAAAAGCTTTAATATCCTGGGTAGTTATGTAATATACTACAACTTAATCAGTTTGTATCCAGTCTTTTGTAATCAAACTATGAATGTAAATATTGTTTATAAAGATGCATGTAGCATGTTTTCAAGTAATGTGATGTAGTTCAATTTTAGAGAGGGGTTCTCTCATTTGAAAGAGTGGGTCTTTCAATCATGGTATCAAAGCAGTAGTTTAAGTGAACTAAATACCAAGGATTGGTATTTAGACTTAAACCATTGGAGGTTCAATCTATGAATGGATTCATTGTAAGCATATGGATACAAACCATAGGAATGACTTAAGTGGGGTATTCGGTAGTGATAAACCCTAGTATTCTAAAATATTAAGTTATTTCAAAATTTTCAGAGAATTAGTTTAACTGAACGAGCAATTTTGAGAATTTCTAGACTTAAAGATGGATTACTAAGGGATGATGATAAGACGTGTATCTAGTATATTTTAGATTGAATACCTAAATGGAAACAAGAACTAGAATATTAGAGTAGATATGCCTTATATTCTAATATGTGCTAAACGATAAATGAATACAACATGCCATAGGTTGCTTACTTATATTGTTATTACTTGAGAAATTTTAAGGTCTGTTCTGACCTTGGTCTCGAAGTGATAAAGAGACTTATGATAGTTGACATCGATAATTTTATAGATAAACGATCGAGGGATATCGTAAAATAATATTTATGAAGTGTTATCATAAATAGTATATTAATACCTATAGAGTGATATTGTACATTTAAAGTATGTTTGATGAAATAATAACATCTTTGGAAGAATGACGTATGTTTGAAACACATTTGGGCGAGATAAATGTGTTGGTGCAATCTATGAAGTTGTTCCACCGTTGTCTAGATAGAAGCAGTGATTGTTTATAAAGTCAGAAGAACCGAAGATGGTGATCAATAATTCGGCCATATCGCAATAGATGTTGTGCAATATTTAGAAGAATTAAATGAAGATCAAAGGAAAGGCTAATGAATTTTTCAGACTTAATAAGCCAAGACTTTGCCTAAACATTTTGATGTAGTATGTAGTTCAAGTAGTAACCCTATACAGGATGTGCAGACTTAGTATTTAATAATACTGAGTAACGATAGACTTTTATCACATCTTTATGGAAGTTCCATCATGTGTTAATCCGACTTTAACATACATGATTAGGATGGTGAATTAAGTCATTTAATGGTAAAACGCTAAGTAACTTACTTTTTTAAGTATGGTAGAATGCTTAGTTGAAGAAGCAATAAACCCATAGTATTGTATGAGAAGAGATGTTGTAGCTAGGAATGACATAGAACCAAGTTGAAGCTAGTAGAACATGTTGAGATGCAGTTATAATACGGACTTCTTTGGATAGACTTGTGACAATCCGAAACTTTCATTCTGTACGATTGGTCAACTTTATCAACATTAAACTCAATTCCGTTATCTTTTGACGCTTTTTAAGGGTTCGTTTAAGTGTTCTAAGCTCGAGTATAGTCGGGAATGAGCCAACAAGTCGTATAGGGTCAAAACTGGGCCATACACCCTCCTGAGAGGTGTGTACAGCCGCACACCAATCACTCGTCCCCCAGCCGCACGCTCCCCTTTATATATAGGGATGACACCCTTCATTCATTCTTTTCCCTCCTTGGCCGCACTCTAGTCTCGCTCTCTAAAATCTTCATCCACGAACACTCCAAAGGCCTCAAAAACGTGAAGAACTCCATCATTTAGCTTGTTATACTGGTAAGACACCTTAAGCTAAGCCTGAAACTCTTTGTGTTCTTGGTGTTCTTCATCACTTAAAGGTGTACGACCGTACACACCCTCTATATGTCCGTGCACACACCCTCTGTACGGCCGCACACTCCTGTTTTTGAAAGTGTCAAAATCTAACATTTCAAGCAAGATTTCCGATAAATCATTGAATTCTAATTCAACAAAGTGTTGATACTTCCTGTGCTGAATCATTTATATCAAAATCAAAAATTGATTTTGTTCCTCAAAAGCCAAATTATCCTAATCATACGAAGAAACAAACATTGAAAGCTTCACATGAAAAAGGAATCACTTCACGAAAGAATATTGATCACTGGCTCGAAGGAAGAGGAAGAATTCATCAATCAAGTAAATATTCGAAATATCAAATCAACGAAGCTTATGAGAAGTATGTAAATACTTCTTAAAATGGCAGTTCCTCATCAAAGGATTCGAATATTGTGGTAAAAGCATGCAAACCAGTCATAAAAGCGAAGACCAAACAATCACAAACTCAGAATGCGAAGGGTGATATAAGTAATCATACGAAACAAACAAAACCTTAGGTTTCAATCCCTACAAATGAAGATGTGGACATTATTAATAGTCTCAAAATTAAAGTTTGTGATTTAGTCAACAATTATTCTTTCAAATCTTTATTGAAATCTAATTTCCAAGGACCCAAAAAGCCTTGGGTACCTAAATTCTTTCAATGATGGAAGGTACTTTGTGACGAGCAATATGATAATAAATGGTACATCGATAGTGGTTGCTCTCGTCACATGACTGGGAAGAAGGAGAATCTTAGAGACTTTCGACGCTTGAAAAATGCTGGAGTTGTTAAGTTTCGTAATAATCAAAAGTGTCAAGTCAAAGGATATGGGAAAATCACGAATGGACAATTCACAGTGAATCGAGTTGCTTATGTCGAAGGTTTACAACACAACTTGATAAGTGTATGACAAATTGTGGTAGGCACTAGAAATCAAGTATTTTTTAACAAAGAAGGAAGCATTATTTCAAATGTTTACACAAAAGAAGTTTTGCTGAAATCCAAACGGAATGGTGACATGTTTACTTTGGACATCAATCCGATTGTGGGTAAACCTGATGTATGTCTTCTTTCGAAAGCAACATCAGATCTGAGTTGGCTATGACATTGAAGACTTTCACATCTCAACTTCAGAAATATCAACAAACTTGTTGTGCAAGATTCCGTAAGAGGTTTACCTGTACTTAATTTTGATAATGATTCTTTATGTGCAGCATCTGAAGTTGGCAAGCAACATAAACAAGGTCATCCGATCACAATTGATTCAAAAATTGTCGAACCACTGCAGCTTTTACATATTGATTTATGCGGTCCTTCGACTATTTCAACTCTAAAAAACAAACGGTATATCTTAGTTATTGTTGATGATTCTTCCAGATTCACATGGGTTTATTTTCTCAGATTAAAATCCGAAGTGGCACAAATGATGATCAACTTTATCAAGAAAATGAAAATAACCTTGAAAAAGCTTGTTCGCAAAATCAAGAGTGATCATGGAACTGAGTTTAAGAACAATCTTCTTGATTCATATTTAGTGGAAAAAGGCATTCCACATAATTTCTCTTCACCATACACTCCATAGCAGAATAGTGTTGTTGAACGAAGAAATTGATCTTTATGCGAAGCTGCAAGGACTATGTTGACATATGCGAACTTACCACAATATCTTTGGGCTGAGGCTATATCCACTGCGTGTTTTACTCAGAATAGATCTTTTATTCATAGACGTTTTAATATTACACCTTACAAAATTCTAAATAATCGGAAACCTAATGTGAAATTCTTTCATGTCTTCGAATGTAGGTGTTTTATTATGAATCTCAGGGAAAACCTTTCAAAATTTCAAGCTAAAGCTGATGAAGGGATTTTCCTGGGGTATTCGCATAATTCAGTGGAATATCGTGTATTGAACAAGCGTACACGAAAAGTGGAAGAAACTTTTAATCTTACGTTTGATGATTATTATATCAAACAATCAAAACAACAATTTCAAAATCTTCATATTTTTAAAAAAAATCAAGATGAATCTGAACCAATGTAAATATTGGATATTGATTATGATTTGATATTTGGACTTTCAGATCATGCTGGAAATGCTAAAGAAAAAGCTCCTGACAATCATATTCCTGAACTTTCAAAGCTTACTGATGATTCAACATCATCTCCTCAAGAAATAGGCGAAAGTATGCAAAATGATCCAATGGAGGGGGATCATTTGGATTCAAACACTCTGATCGAGGGGGAGCATTCTTTCGAGGGGAGAATGAGAGAGATAATGCTGATGTTGAGGGGGAGAGATTACATGCTAATGTTGAGGAGGAGATATTACAAAATAATCATGACGTTAATGATGTTTGTTCAATTGCAGGTTCAGATAATGATGAATTGTACGAAGACACACCTTTAGATTTCAGTCCAGCCTATCCACCAATGGATAAATGGACAAAAGATCATCCGAAGGAGCAAATAATTGGTAATCCACAAGAGGTATTAAATACTCATCAAGAGTTTTGCATGTTCAATGTTTTTATTTCTAAAATTGAACCAAAGACAGTAAAGATTGCAATGGAACACTCAGATTAGGTTGTTTCAATGCAATCTGAATTGTCTGAATTTGAAAGAAATAAGGTTTGGAGATTAATTCCTAAACCAAATGATGTTTCGATTGTCGGGTTAAAATGGATTTTCAAAAACAAAACTGACAAAGATGGAAATATCATACGAAACAAAGCCAGACTTGTTGTTAGGGGATACTCTCAACAAGAAGGAATTGATTACGAAGAAACTTTTGCCCCTGATACAAGACTCGAGGCAGTTCGTATATTTTTGGCTTATGCAGCTCACAAAGATTTTGATGTTTATCAAATGGATGTGAAGTGTGCATTTCTAAATGGAGAACTCGAAGAAACTATCTATGTGGAACAACCCCCAGGTTTTGTTAACGAAGAACATCTTGATTATGTTTATATGTTAGATAAGGCAGTTTATGGTTTGAAACAAGCACCATGAGCCTGGTATGCAACTCTTACTTCATTTTTGAAGCAATCTAAATTTAAACAAGGATCAATTGACCCCACATTATTTTGTAAGAAAGTTGGGAATCATCTTATGCTTGTTCAAATTTATGTTGATAATATTATCTTTGGCTCAACTGACCCTGCTTTGTCTAAAGAATTCGAAGACTTGATGAAAAGTAAGTTCGAAATGAGCATGATGGGAAAAATTAATAATTTTCTTGGTCTAAACATTCGTCAAAGTAGAGAAGGAATCTTCATTAATCAAGAAAAGTATACGCAGATTCTGCTAGAGAAGTTTGGATTAACGAATACCACAAAGTTACGAGTTCCAATGGCAAATGGGATCAAACTAACTCCTTCATTAGATAAACCTGTAGTTGATCTTACTTTATACAAAAGCATGATTGGATCTTTACTTTATTTAACTGGTAGTAGACCTAATAACATGTTTTATGTATTTAATTGTGCTAGGTATCAAGGAAATCCACGAGAACCACATCGCACTGCTGTAAAGAATATCTTTCGTTATCTTAAAGGAACTTCTTCGCTAGGATTGTGGTATCCTTCGAATGCAGGGTTCTTTATTCAATCATATTCGGATGCAGATTTGAGAGGTTGTAATCTTGACAGGAAAAGCACAAGTGGAGGATGTCAATTACTCGATGGTAAGCTGGTGAGCTAGTAATCGAAAAAGCAGACATGTGTTTCCATCTCCATGGCTGAAGTTGAATATGTTGTTGCTGCTGCATGCACTTTACAGATAATTTGGATTCAAAGTCAATTACGTGATTATGCAATTAACATGAAAAAGATTCCTTTATATTGTGATTCACAAAGTGCAATAAAATTTTTCATAATCGTGTGCAAGATTCAAAGACAAAACATATAGCTCTTCATTATCACCTAATCAAAGATCATGTGGAGGAAAGAAATATTGAAATACATTTTGTGAAAGCAACGGATCAGTTAGCTGATATTTTCACAAAAGCTTTGGATAAAAAGTCATTTGTACGAATTTTGGAAGGACTGGGGATGATTGAAGGAAATTCAATTCCATGCAAAAAAGACAAACAGTGATTACAAGAAAACAACAAAGAAAAATCATTAAGTATTCAGAGGTTACTGTTCACAGTCAACTCTTCGAATGCTTTGAATTCGTATGATTGGTATTTTTAATACTTCGAATATTTGCAATGAGTACTTTTAATTGTTTTTTTCTTAATTTTTGAAACATCTAAAAGATTTTCTTATCATTTTGTTCTTCATTTTTGAAAAATCAAAAACAACAAAAAGAATTTGTTTTGTCTTTCTTTTAAGTACGATGTTGCAGATTTTCATGAAGATACGAAGTGGACAAGGCTTACAGTTCTAGGGTGAGGTACATTTATCATTCTATTCTTTGAATTTCAAATTTTTTAAACTAGTTACGATGTCCCTAGAAGCATGTTGCTACATGTCGTCCGAAGCCTCAAAATGACTCAATGTTTGGAAGCCTTAATGAAATTTTCATAAGAAGATTTCTTCCCAATTAGACTTACATTCGCATTAGTCCAATGAGCTACCTTAATATTCTCACATGAGTTAAGAGTTTTCTGTTTGGTCCAATATAATAGAGGTACATGTTTCTTCGTATACCAATCTTTTTCATCTCAAAGTTCTTACACCATCACACACGAAGACATATGTCCAAGAGGTTTCTGATCAAACCAATCGAGACTTAGATATATCACAAATATGTGTTTATGATCAGACATCATGAGACCGTGATGGAAGTGAAACCCAATTTAATCAACCTTTAAGGAATTGACGGGGAACTTAGTTCCAGATTTTAACGAAACATTTGTTTTGGTACCTTCGTTCGAAACTCCAAATCATATTCAATTCTTAGGCGTCGTCTTGATCAAACATTCGAAACCCATGATATTTGTGTTGGATATAGTGTCTAAGTCCATAACTTTATTTGGTATGTACTTGACCTGACTCGGCATGGTCCATTTGGGTTGCATGGCATTGCAATACATTGATAGACAAAATAAGAGAAAGTATACTTGTGATTATTAATATATTATAAGTTCTAATATATTAATAATAGTATTATTTAATTAGTATTGATCAAGTATTAATCTAGTATTAATTTGGTGATCAAAGTGAGACTAATTAAATATATAGGGTTGATTATGACAATCATCAATTCTTTTATGGTGGATTAATGGTCCATGGTTTATGGGTTTGGTTATAACCATGTGGAGCTCCATGGATAGTCCATGGGAGTTACAAACCCATGGGTCATGAAAAAAGAATAGTCATGACAATTAGGGTTTACATTTGTAACTCCTAATTATGACACATTATAAAAGAAACCCTATAGCGTGCAAAATCGGCACTAGAGTATTCTTGTGAGGGCATAGCCAATTTTGAAGTGTAGAAGTATTCTCTCTAGTTATTCCAAGGTTGTAGTGTTGTGTAAAGCATTTGAGGCACAACATTTGGGGTGCTAGGCTCACAAAGTCTTGAAGGAATCCAAGCAACAACAAGGTACGTATTTCTACTAGTTTTTTATGTATTATGTATTCCCCATGCCATGCTAGTTAGGAAATAACCTTGAAATAGAAATTTGCATGTATATAGAGAAAACATAGATTCAAGGTTATCAGGGTTGCATGTACACTTAGGAAGTGTTAGAATGCTCAAAACCCATCAGTTTGTTACCCAACAGGATCCAGAATACAATTTTTCTTGAATATGATTTCAGCGTGAGTTTTATCTGAAATTCCTTGTTACTTAAAAGTTTTTCCAAGCAAACTTTTCAATAACTACACTGGTTAAACAAGTAATTTTTGTTACAATTACTCACCTTATGTTTAGGATGATATTTAACGAAATTCATTAAACCACCTCAAAAGCCTTTTAAAAGAAGCCCTTTGATACTTATTTACAAGTATTCGATTGTAATTCACGGGAAAATACACAAGTTGTTGATTATCTCTCTTGATAATTAATGAAGTAATCTTTGCCCGAGGTTTTAACTGCCTTCGTGTCAAATTGAATTTTTGACATCACTGAATATCAAAAAAAAATCTTATCTTTATTCTTTGCACACTTGACACACACGAAATCCTTGAGGTTCTAAGTAATACCAACTCAGGCTGATGATTTCAAAAATCTGGCAAATGACTTTACTTTGAAACCAGAAAGTAAAAGAGCCTTGACTCCATCCGAAGGGTTCCGACGGTTACTATTCTACTGGGGAAAACAATCCATGCTGTTTGAAGAGATTGTTTGAATTTCGTGCGGGTTTTGAGGAGACGTGACATTTACTTTATAACGCATGGTTACTTCTTCATCATCATGACGCGGGTTTCACGGTAACACATCACAGATCATTAAATCCTTATCCCGCTTTGATTTCAATATTCAGCGTTAAATATAAAAGGGGATTAAAGGGATCATTATCAGTTTCCGCTTTCATATTCCCAAATTTTCTCTGATAAACATCCAACTCTCAAACCCTAACAATGGCGACTGCTAATCCTGATGCAACTTTGTCTCATACCACTGATGATGTAACTTCATTGCCGATCATGAAGATTCAAGGAACAAATTATCAAGTTGAAGCCAACATATCTCACTATCCCAAAGAACTGAAAATTCTTATTGTTGCTCTAAAAAGTTTCGTTCTATCAAAAGCCATGTTCAACTCATTCTCTGTTCCTCTCTCATGGTTGTCTCAAGCGGGATCAACATCAACTTACTCTAAAGCCTTGGATTCAGTATTGTTTAATCTGGTGACTGATAAGAAGGTTAGACTTTCCAAGAAGCTTTTCTACCAAATTCTTGAGATACCTAATTCTCCGCCATACATCTCTTTTACATTCCCACAAATCGTCCATATGTTCAATGAAATGGGTGATCAACCCCAGTTGACAAAGATTAGTGATTTCAAAAAGTCGGGACTTCTGAGTGTATGGAATTTCTTATTCGGAAATTTTCTTAGATGCTTGACCGGAAGAACTGTTGGGTTGGATAAAGGGCGGATGGAAGTTTATGCAATTGTTGCAGGCCTATACTACGATCTTTAGGTCGATTCTACTCAGTTATGGAAGGAGTTCTTGAAGAGTATAGAGAACACGAATACTATTCATGGCATTTCGTGTGCCCGTTATTGGAGCTTGATCTTATAGTATTTTTATGAGAAACAAGGAATTTTGGTACCAGTAGAGGAAGAAAAGGCAGAGTTTCATATATATAGTTGTCCGAAGGTTGCAGCTGACGATACAGATGAATTCCCATTTGTTGCTCGCATTCCGGATGCTATGCTGAAGAGAGTTGATCCCACTAACACCGTTCTTATTACTTATTTGCAAACCATTGATACTTCTGTTGAAACCAAGGTTCTATTGGCTAGAGACTAAGAGAAGAAATCAAAATGTTCGAAGAAGGTTGTTGCTGAATCTTCTACGAAATCTGTTAAAGAATCTACATCGGCAAAGAGTCCGAAGAAAGTACCAATCTCAGAGCCTGAGCCAATCCAATCAGAAGTTCTTATTGCTGAAACTCCTTCAACTCAAAAGAAAATTATTCCTATAAAGACTGGATTTTTTCGACGAATAAAGATGAAGTCTAAGCACAAGATTCGTTCACCTTTAACCAATGTTGTTCGCAAACCGTAGGTTTCGCATCATGGAGTCATCTTTCGTGAGATTCCTGCCCCTACATCACCGTCTTCAAAGAAAAGAAGGGCAACAGACATGGCCAAACATATTTCAAAAAAGAAGAAGAAGGGAAGAGTGGTTATTTCATCCGAATCTACAGCTGATGAAACTGAAACCATTCCAGAGACACCAGAAGCTGATCTTCAAAAAGATAATGTAATACCACCCGAAGTTTTGATTGCCAAGACAGTTTCTGTGGAGGCACAAACTTCTGACATTTTTGTAAACATATCTAATATAGATGCAAGTGTCACAATGGGTGAGGATGCTTCGCATGTTGCTGACAAAAGTAAATCTTCGAATATTACTATAGACACAACTATTTCTTTATCTTCACAAGTTACACCTATCATTCCAACAACATCCACAATCGATTCTCCTACTTTTTCAACTATTATTCAACAACCATTCACATCTTTTTTTTATTCACAATCAACTGATCCACCTACCACTACTTCTCCAATCAAAGATTCTTCCTTCATGGAAATAGAACACGAGTCCAAAGGTTTTGGCGGAACCTTTGAAAATTTAGAGTTTGATGAAGAAGAGACAGACTTTCCATATCATATGCTAATGACAATGAAACAGTTCAAGATATTGAATACCAAACTCAATTCAATTCTTTAGTCTCAGGTAGATCTTAAGGGAGAAAATTCCATAACAAGTCTTGAAGTCGATCGTATGCTGAACATGATTGAAGGGAGGATTTCTTCGAAAGTGTCTGGAATGATTAAAGATTCTAAGTCTCGTCTTCTCGAGAAAATTGAAATTTGTGATCAGAATAATGAGCTGAGATTCAATGCTCAGAAATCTACATTTAATGGTGATCTGAAATCGTTAAAGTCAATTGCGAAGGAAAGACATATTCTATTTATTCAATATGTGAAGAAGGTGAGAGAAGATGTCAATTATAAACTCCAAGAACTGCGCCAAGATATGGAGAAAGAGATTGAAAATGTTCGTACTGAATTTGCATCTCCAAATCAAAAGGTGGATATCAATTGCAATGTTGTTACTAAATTCGTGAAGTTGTATAAAATTTTGAGTCCTCAAATTACTCAACTTTCTACAATTGAGAATAAAAATTTCATGGAGGTTTTCTCAATGCTATTGGAGCTTAAAGATTTATCTTCTGCACCTGCTTCGTCTTCTTTACTTTCTTCTGAAGATCATATCAACAAATTTTCCAAATTTGAAGCCTTACTTATTCAGCAGTTGGCTCCTCTTTCCAAAATACCAAGCCTTCTTCCTACCATGGAATCCCCACCTACTAGCACAGGGGTGCAAGGGGGAGAAAAGAAAGTTGAAGGTACAAAGGCTAGTGGTGAAGATTCGAAGGTTGTGGGAAAGGTGTTTCCTTCCAAAATTCCAACTTCAAAACCAGTGATAGCAACTGCTGGTCCTATCACTTCTACAATTGTCACAACTGTGCCAATTGCAAGACCAATTTCGAAAGGTATTGTGATTTGTAAATCTATTGATATTGGTAGAAGAGAAGTGATAGAGGAATCAGGTTCGAAGGCAAGGAGAAAGTCAATGTTAATTGAAAATTTTAAATATGAAAAGAAGGCAGAGGCTGAAGCAGAAGTAGAGAAGATGAGGATGATACAAAGCGTCATGACCCAAAGGGCCAGTGATCCTCCTGGCATGAACAAGGGTGATCCATCGAAGAACTACAACTATGAAACAATTGAAGCCAAGGTTGCATTCAATCACATGTATTCGTTTGAGAAGAAGCCTAAACAGAGTTATATTGTCACGATTACGGATGCAAGCCAATTGGACTTTCCAATTAATGAAATGATGTTCATCATGCCTCAATTCAAAGCTGAAAGTAAATTCAAGGAGAATGATGAAGGCACACACATGAAGATAAGATTTCATGCGGTTCATGCCAAGCCTGCAGAAGAAGTGTGGTCCTTAATCAAGATCAAGAAGGTCATCAGTATAAAGAAGCATGTGGTCTTCGAAAACACAGTCCAAAACATGAAGTATATTGTGACCAGGGCAAATGGTGATGTGTTCGAGTTTACAATAGCAGACTTTCCTTTGATGAACTTGTATGATCTTATACAAGTTGCATTACTGCTGAAGGAAAGATCATTTTCATATCTTCAAAACACTGAGCCTGGAAAATACAAGCTAGGAGTTACTCACATCAAAATTTTTATTGAAAATTATTATGAATGTCTAGTATTGACAGATGTGGAGTTGGCTACAGCAAAAGGTCTTGGAATTACAGCACCAATGGCTCCTTCGAAGACTCAAGCAGACTTGAAGAAATATGCAGATGGTGAAATATGCTTGAAGCCTTTTGGCTTAGTCTTCTCTGGGAAGGACAAGTCAGGAATGTCGAAGAGATTTTTGTTCCAGGCGAGTGAAGTTAAAAGATATTCTACTTCGTAATATACGAACTTAATTGTTCGTATGAACCATTGCAAGAAGAATAATGAAGGTGACAAGAAGGAACTTAAGAAGATGATCTCTTGATATACTGAGATACGAAGAGTAATGTTGTACTCCATTCAACTTCTTACAAACTGAAGTCTTCAACTCTGTTTACAAAGGGGGAGAATGTAAGGGTAGTTTGGTTGTAAAGAGTCGAAGTCTTGTACGTACTCTTCGTATGTTTTGATATCTATTTTACTTAGGCATTTTATACGAAGATTTGATGCTTTGTCCTTAGTATATTTTTTGTACGCTTTTACTCTCCTATAAACAGGAGTCTTTACTAGAGTTAGCTAAGGTTTTACAGTCTTGTCTACTTTTGAACTCTATAAACCTAAAGCGTAATATTGAGCTGAATCATGATCTTATTTACATCGGTGTTCAATCTTTCATACAATTTTGATTACTTACTCTGATTAATATTCAAAGTCGATTCTTAGATTCTACACAACCGCACACACGCCCTGACCACACACTCTGGCCGCACACACACTCTGTACGGCCGCACACCCATCTTTATGGACTTACACCCACTTTAATTCTCATATTTGGCCTTAAACTTGCAAAAACCACTAAGTGTGGGACCTAGAACACTTAGTACAAGCATTTCCAAGACCTTACGGTGGTTTCTCATCATGTTTATTCATGAAATTCCCTAATTAAATATGTACATGTGTTACCATATGTTAATAGGATCCACTTGTGTACGAAACATTAGTTGACACTCAACACTCATATCGATCGTACACTCGAATCCTACGTTAAACTGTGAGTTCATACCCCTATACTTTCTCTGAGTTTTTCATGTTTTCAGGGGGGAATACAAGCAACACACAAAGGTTTTCACAACTTAAAAAAAACTGATGAAATTACAATGGTTTTTCTATCAGACAATTAGATACTTTATCCCTTTTGTAGTATGCGGAGCATAAGGGACGTTTTCTAATCATAATTGCATAGTTTTCAAAACAGTACATGAACGTAACAAACCAATCAAACTATAATAAGTATAGTTTGGGGATTTCATTACCAGTCTTACGGATTCAAACTACGTACAAAGTCAAAAACATAAACTACATCGGAATTAGTTTATCCATTACTACGTACAAAAAACTAGAGTATCTTGCTAAATATTATTTTGTGTATAATTATTTATACTCTACACCGTTGCAAAGATTTCGAACTTGAGAACAACCGAACAACACGTAAACTAGTTAATACGGGATTGTGAGACCTATCTTCATTATCCCCCTCGGGGTACCAATAAATCCACTTCAGTAGTATAACCAGAGTCTCCTAGAGGGAGAGCGTGAAATTTGTGAATAGCTCTATTCGGGACCGACAATCCCACACCTGAACTGTTAGCTATAGTTAGGCGGTCACGCCTGGGGTGACAAATTGTGTAATCATACGACGCCTGACGAAACATCAAGGAGGTCACCGGTCATATTAGTATGGTTATATGACTCATAATAAGTATAAAATAACCTTTGTTTACGGGATTTCTTTCTTCTATAGTTTTATTTTAATTAATAAAACTACATATCTACTTACTGGAGGGTATTCCAGGGACACAACCTTTGGTTTTATTCTAAATAATAAAAATACTATACATACTGGTGATAGCCAGGGTTTTCGAACAGAACTTACACTACATACTGGTGGTAACCAGGGTTTTCAAACAAATCATACTCTACATACTGGTGGTAGCCAAGGTTTTCAAATGGAAAATACTTTTCATACAGAAACCAACAAACATGTTAGAAAATATTGGATTTTCTTGGAGAGCATGCATACATACTTCAAAACTTGATAACAATGGTTTTTCGATACAGATGACATTTTACTTATAATGAAAAGAAACGAATTGTACAACCTCGGTGACTTACCAGCTTTATGCTGATACATTTTCAAAACCGCTTTTATTCTCAGGGCAACGATACACAGGTACCTTGCCAGCTTTTGGAGAAGACGGAGCATTTTTGGAGTCTCGACTTTATCTTTTGTTTAAACTAATGTATATAAACTATGTTTCCAAATATATGTAAATATGCATATTGTAATGTAATGGTTGTGTTTACTTTGATTGCTATGATACGATTGTTGTGATACTACGCATGACGTCACCCACCCCCGAACGTTTCCGTCGTTGTTTTTCTGACGGTTCAGGGGTGTGACAAGACACCTATGAAGAACACTTAAAAGATACAACCATGAGAAGAAGAATTAATCATATATAGGAATGACGTGTCATAGAAGGCTAATGAAATAAAAAAATATGCATGATGACTTGCATGAGTAAGAAGATGATAAAGGTAGTTGGAAATCATATGTCTCCACACTGCTAGAATAAATTTTTGTGTAGTGTGTCTTACAGAGTAGACACTACCCAAGGAAGAATTTATATGAAGAATTTGGAAGTGAAATTCCTATCAATCTAGGAAAAGTATTAGGATATGCTAGATCGATTATATACGTAAAAAGAATTCTAGAAACTGAATTTAAGAAATCCAAGATATGTTTGATAGAAACATGAAATCCCTAGTTGAGTCTAGGAGAAATTGTTGTATGTACTTGTTTGAACACACTCAGGTGTGAAAAGTTATTTTGTGAAAACTTTTGAATGGTGACTTGGTAACTGGGAGGAAATACTTGGAATGATTATGAGTAGGTGTGAATAGTAGTACAGGCCTATACTATTGGAAGCACAGGACTGACACTTGGATCATGAAAGTCACAAGGTTACCAAGAAACTTTAAATTGATTCCGTTTTTGTTCGAGTATGTCACCTTCGTTTCGGTGATGACTAAGAAAATGATTTTTGTTCAGACCTTAGTGGTCATAAAGAATCGAGTCCGACTAATATAGATCTGTGAAGTGAATTGATTGGTTCAGAGAACCATGTCATGTGTAGCGGCGAAACTTTAGTTGGAAGATTGAAGAAGGAGATGGTCGAGGTTGTCGATAAAAGTATAATAACTTTCATTAAATATTTTGCAACTATTAGCTAGAAATGCTACTATGAAGATATTATATCACATTAGAACATAAAGGAAGGTTTCTTCTATGATAGTGTTTGACTACTAAAAATAAGAGTATGATTCATTGTGTGTCTTTTGTTTTATGAAATCAAAGGCCATTAGAATATGATCATACAAGTTGTTGTTGTAGAAAAAGTGAAGACTTTATCTTGGGTTGAGTTTATAACCCAAATTCATGAAGGAGTAAGAGTATGCAATGATAATTGATTTTTCTTTAACTTACAGATTAGGACTGAAGGCCCAATAGAGAATGAAGAACGAGTGCAGATTTGAGTACCACCGTCAATTAAGAAGTTTGACAATCATTTAGTTAAAGGTCGTACATTTCAGATTACCATAGAGGAGGCACGAGAACCCAAACGTTGTGACTGGTTCATTTCTTGTCAACTCTAGACCTACTCACATCTTATTTGATTATGTTGCCTCAGATTCTTTTACGTCTCTTAAATTTGCGCATTCTTTTCAAATTGCTTGCTATGCACTCGCGCAACCATCTCACCTAGATACTGTGGGAAGTATATCATTATTTTCTTATAAAATCTATAGAGATTGTATCATAGAAATTGAAGGTTGTAATTTTCTTGCTAATCTTATTCCTATCTCCTTACCCAAACTTTGAAATTATTTTCGGCATAAATTGGTTGTCAAAGAACCACACAAAACTCTTATGTTACGAAAAGATGGTGCGCATCCCTACCGAAGGGAAGAATCCTATTTATGTCCACAGTAAATAAAGAGTTAACATCTTAAAATTAATCTCTTTCCTAAAAACTCGTAAACTTACATCGAAGGAGTATTCTACTTATCTAGCCTCTACAGTTGATACCTCAAAAGTGGAGAAAAAAACTATAAATGATATTCCAAAAAATCATATTGCTTTCCCCGATGATTTGCCTAGACTACCCTGGATAGATCCAATGGAGAAATACGTACAAGAATACTTGGATAAAACTCTTGCAAGAAATGGTGTACGGCTAAAGATTACTTCCGATCAAGTAGCTTCACTTCTCATTCCCGGACAAGTATGTAATGTGAATTGGGATCTCGTGTTATTCTTAACACAACTTACCATCCCCAAACAGATGGTCAGAAGATGAGAACAATCCAAAAAGTAGAAAATATACTGAAGGTATATGAAGCACTGTATGGGTGTAAATGTCATACTCTATTACGTTGGCATGATGTAGCAAAAAAAGTCCTTAGTGGCCCTAAAATGATTCAAGACACCACCGACAAGATTTAAATCGTACAAGAAAGAATGAAAGCGGCCACGGATCGATATAGGTCCTATAAAGAAAAAAGGAGACTTCCCATAGGATTCCAGTTGGGTGATTTCATAATGATAAACATATCCCCATGGAAAGGCCTTATACGATTTGTAAAAAAGGAAAACAAAGTGCTAGATTTGTTGGTCCTTTAAAAATCATCCAGAGAATTGGTAAGCAAGCATACCGCTTGGAATTACCGGAAGATTTGGCAGGTATTCATGATATGTTTCATGTGAGTTATCTGCGCAAATGTTTAAGCATATATGGTGAAGCGGTCCCGTTATCCGAAGTGAAATTGGAAAATAAGTTAAGATATGTAGAAAATCCTGAAGAGATCGTAAACAAAAGAACAACTAAATTACGTAATAAAGAAGTAGAGTTGGTGCTTGTCAAGTGGAAACACCAACGAGGCCCAAATTATATTTGAGAATATAAGAATGAGATAACAGCGAAATATCTCCAATTATTTTAAATCGTTGTGATTTCGGGGACGAAATCCTCAAAAGGAGGAGGTATTTGTAACATACACGTTCGGTTATCGTGTTATGTAATTTTCAAAGTAAATAATATTATAAAATATTATATGATTTTGAGCGTTGAGTTCTAACATATAGTTTTTACTAGAAATAAAGTAAAACTATGTTTAGAATCACTCGGAAAATATTGGAAGTCTTATGAGATTCCAATCAAATATCAAATATTGAAATTTCACTAAAATATCAAAATTTGAAATAAGTATAATTTTATTATTGAAAGAGGTAAAGAATCTCGTTGGAAACATTTAGGCGAAAACCTCATCTAAATCCGAGTTATAAGGAAGAAGTTATGACCAATCGAAAATCCGCGACAAAACCGACAAACACTATTTAGCGTAAAAAGTGAGTTTTTGAAAAAATAGTTTTGAGCCATTTTCCTGAGCCGACGATCGTTAACTGTTGACAGTTTCTAGTCAAATTCGACCGGCAAAAACGCACTTAAAGGGTATTTTCATCGCAACATTCTGTTATTTCACGGTGAGTTCAATATGTAGGAACAATTGTATGTTATGTGTTATATGTGTTATGCGCTTTTCCGTGTTATTATCTCGTGTTATTATCTCATGCTATTATGGTAGAAAAAGTTGTATTTTTGGCCATGTGATCAGTGAAATGACTTAGATTCACAGTGGTATTGGTATGTAGCCTCTAGGCATACAGAGCATGTCTCACAACAGAATGACTTCTACCCTTATGGCATTGGTAAAATGTCATACAGGGCTGAATGCCTAAAATCTACCAAAATGTTTAAATCAGAAATTGTATGTCTTCTGTGCCATTTGGGCCGAAGTGTTATTGATGTATATCAAGTATTGAAATTGTTATGTCTCAATGATTGTATATATTTGAATCAAATCATTGATTGATATAGAAAGCTTGTCGTATGATTCACATATGCCTTTATTGTTCCTTGTTCCCTTTTCTTCTACCATGTTGAAGTACATATATGGCATAACGTTATATTTTATCTATTATTGAACTCACTAAGTGTCACCGCTTACCTCTCTTAGTGTTTAACAATCGTAGGAAATAAGCGTCTAGTATAGTCATATACTGTTGTAAGATTTAGAATAGTTTATACTATTACTTTTGTACTTGGGTTTACGTTTGTATAAAAGCTTTAATATCCTGGGTAGTTGTGTAATATAATAAAACTTAGTCGGTTTGTATCTAGTCTTTTGTAATCAAACTATCAATGTAAATATTGTTTATAAATATGCATGTAGCATGTTTTGGAGTAGTATGATGTAGTTTAATTTTAGAGAGGGGTTCTCTCATTTGAAAGTGTGGGTCTTTCAAAAAATTGCATTTTTTTACAAATTAAATTTTTAAAAATCAGTAAATTAAAAAAACTAGAATATTTGAAAAAAACTCTAAATTTATTTATCGAAAAAATCAATGTTTTAGGTGCATATATGGATATTTTTTCAAATGCACGTATATATTTCATATACTATAATATTTGTTAGTAAATCATAAAAAATCTCATTTTTATTAAACAGTTTATAAACATAATGCTATAAGTATTTTATTCGATACAAAACAAAATTTAAAATTTTTTAAAAAAACTACAAAGATTCACAATGTTATCATTTCTTCATATCAAGATTTCCATATTTTCTTCAATTTATCACTTTTCACATATTCAATATTTTCTACAAATTCTTCAAAATGTACAAGAATATTAAAAAGAAAATGATCACTAAAAGAACACTCATAAAAATGTACATGTATATATTATGTAAGATTCACATGTGATTGTATCTTTTAAGATTTAAATATGAAATTCACAAGAAAATTTAAAAAAATAATTAATGAAGAACACTCACACAAAATTCATGTGTGCATGTAGACGTAATTCATATGTGATACACATGTGATTTACATGTGAATCACATGTTATTCACTTGTGATTTATATGTGAATCACATGTAATTGATATGTGATTCACTTGTGATTTACATGTGAATTACATGTGATTAATATAAGAATTACATGTGAATCACATATAATTCATATGTGAATCTAATGTAGTTCATATGTGACTCACTTGTAATATACATATGAATCATATATGAATTACATCTAATTTACATCTGAATCACATGTAATTCATATATGAATAACATGTTATTTACATGTGAATCACATGTAGTTCACATCTTATTTACATCTGAATCACATGTAATTTATATGTAATTCACTTGTGATTTACATGTGAATCACAAGTGAATCATATGTGAATTACATGTGAATGACATGTAATTCATATGTGAATTACATGTTACTTACATGTGATTCACTTGTGATTTACATGTGAATCATATGTGAATTACATGTAATTCATATGTGAATTACATGTTCTTTACAAGTGAATCACATGTAATTTTTTTGTGATTCACTTGTAATCTACATGTGAATCACATGTAATTCGTATGCGATTCACTTTTTACTTACAAGTGAATCATAAGTGAATCATATGTGATTTACAAGTGAATCACATGTAATTCATATGCGAATTACATGTTATTTACCCACCAACTAATGCATCTTTACATGTGATTCATATGTAAATTACATATGAATCACATGTAACTCATATGTAAATTAAATCGCAAGTAGAGGGTAAAAATCAAACTAATAAAGACGTTGAATTTACAGTAACATGAAAGTCAGATTTAGATACAAATGTAAGCTAATGAATTGGAATTGGAATTGGAATTTTGAATTCCGAAAGATTAAGGAATGTACCAAAATGTATTTGAGAAGCATCCAATCCAGCTTTTGAAATAGCCTTGGTATAGCAAGTGTTAGGGTAGTAGTAAACAGCTCAGGTGCCTGCAAGTTACACAAAATTATCAAAATTCCACAAAATCCCAATTTTTTTAAACATTTTTCGCTTGATTAATTAATAAATTACATGTTCAGCATCAGCATATCCATAAGCCTTTGCAATCATATGTAAACCAAGTTGAAAAGCCTTCTCACTACTAACCAACACAAGTGTAGGAGCACCATCACTATATTCAAAAATTAATAATTGTTAACTATCAAATTTAAAATTAAATAAATAAATAAACGAAATGGAATTGAATTGAATTATTTATTGCTTTCTTTATTGTGGTCAAATGTAAATGACTTTTAATCAATAAGAAAGTAACGCAGAATGACCAAAACCATATACTCTTCAAAAGAAGAAACTATTTCAAATATCGTTTACTGGAACTACATGTAGAAGGCGAGGTTGGTTTACAAATTTCATAGGATTCGGGAATAGAACAACAAAATTATGAACTTAGGCTTCAAATAAATGGAACAAAACCAAAAACTTGTGTGGTAAAACCTCTTCAAATAACATTCAAGGTACCTAGGTGGAACAAAGTTGAAACTGTGATACAATTTACTGACATTAGCCCTTTAAAAAAACAAATCCAACCTAAAAAGTTCCAGAAATTTGTTGAGTCTAATATATTGATGAAAATTTCAACTTCTAGATAATTAATATGTAATAAAACCTTATCTGGTCACTCAAAGAAACCTTTTAACTTATTAGAAGAACATAAACACTAAAATAAATATTCAGAAAATGAGATTAATGATTTATCTGATTGTAGTTGTAGGCACTTGATGGTCAGAATTTTCATTTCGATGCATTGGTGGTTATATTGTGGTGTAGATCCGGTTAGGTTGATTTGGCAATCTATGCTTGTACAATCAATTACTTGATCGACATAAGATCATCTTCTCTAATCAGAGGCCGATTTGGCAGTGGAAGCTTCTCGAATCAAATACTCGATCGATAGAGAATCATCTTCTCTAATAAAATATTCTATCGCATCTACTATCGATAAGGAATCGACTTATCGATCAGATCTTCAATCAACAGGGAAGGGCGAGAGGCGGCGCTTGTAAACGACAACTTCAGTCCTAGATATACGAGAGAGCGATGATATAGGTCATTGTAGTGGAAGACGACAATGAAGAGAGTGAAACAGTGGATCTCGATGGAGACATAAAAGAGACGATGAAGAAGGTAATCAATCAATTGTGTGGCGATTACTGGACGCAACCATAGATTTCTGACGATGGCATTTGATTTTATCAAACAATCAACGGTGAAGTTGTGAAAAAAAGAGGCAATCAAGAGATTAAAGAGAGAAAGTCTGAATTTAGGGGAATATCAAGGTTAGAGAGAGAAAGAAGGGGGTTGGTGAGGACGATAATGGTTTTAGGGGAGTACTTTTTGGGTTACCTGATCTTAAGGATAGAACATTTTTCAACCGAGTTTACCCTCATGATTATTTTTAATAAACCTGATATGCCACTAAACTTATTAATATGTACAAATTTTGTCACTAAACATCTAAGCCATACAAATAATTGATCTAAAGTTCCACTTTTGGTTTTAGGGTTCCTCTACAAGGAAAAAGGCCATTACCGGCGACAAAAGTCGCCGGTAAAAGTCCCAAAAGTCGCCGGTAATATTAATAGCGGCGACGCGTCGCCGGTACTGAGTCGCCGCTACTCCTTCGTCGCTATTGATCGGTTTGTCGCCGCTAATGATAAAAGTCGCCGCTATTGACTCTATCGCCGCTAATGAGTATTGTCACCGCTAATAAGCTAGTCGCCGGTAATGACTGTTGTCGCCGGTAATAACTTCTGTCGCCGGTAAAAGTGTCGTCAGTAATTTTTTTTTCAATTTTTTAATTTTTTTTAATTAATGATTTTGGTTGCCGGTGATAATATCGCCAGTAAAAGTGTCGCCGGTAATAACAATATTCGATTAAATATTAAAACCAATAGTGTCGACGCTAATTACAAAACAAACATCCTATTAAATATCAAACATAATAGTGTCAATGCAAATTACAAACAAAAATCCAAATACAATTAAATATCAAAAGTCATAATATCTGAGTAGCAAAACAACAAAATTTTTACAATCTATCAAGTAGCAAAACGTGACAACATATGTAAATAAAACCCATCCTTACATACCATCATCATCGTTCCCATCGTTTCCTTGATTATTTTGGGATTGAAAAAACGAATAAAGCTCATCCCTACATGTCAGGTCGGCGAACATTGCACGAAGATTTTCCAACTACATAATTAATAACAGTATATATAAACTTATCAGTTAGATTGTCAAACATAAACAAAAACTATCAAAATACATTGCTATTTTTAAACTAAGATAGAAGACCAAAGTACATTGCTATTTCTTGCACTTGGGACAAAAAACAAATTACCAAACTTTTTAGCAAATAATCACCACAAAACCAAAACTACCAAATCAACATGCATTTTACGATGCTAAAGTAGATTGTTATTTTTAAACAAAGATAGAAAACCAAAGTACAATGCTATTTCTTGCACTTGGGACAAAAACTCAATTACCAAACTTTTTAGCAAATAATCACCACAAAACCAAAACTACCAATTCTACATGCATTTTAAGATGATAAAGTAGATTGCTATTTTTAAACTAAGATAGAAAATCAAAGTACATTGCTATTTCTTGCACTTGGGACAAAAACCAAATTACCAAACTTTTTAGCAAATAATCACCACAAAACCAAAACTACCAAATCAACATGCATTTTACGATGCTAAAGTAGATTGCTATTTTACCTGTGATGGTTCTGATGGTGGTTGTGATGGTTGCGAAGGCTGTGGAATCGTCGGGAGACCAGAAGGTTTGCGGCCAATGCCTCTAATGTGGCCACGTCGCTCTCCTAATACTTTCTCGAACGTAGCTCTTTCTTGAGCGGGTGTTAACTCACTTTCACCTTGAGTTTGTTCTAACAACTCTTCAACTAACCGAATCTGTAACTCCCAAAAGTGAGTAACAATTAAGTATAAATAAACATTTAAATATATGATAAAATTATAATTAAATACTTACATATTGTTGTTTCGATTTAGCAGTAACAAATACACCATTCTTATCGATATGAGCTTTGTGAAATGTTTCCACTCTCTTAATGTTCTGTTTAACTTTAAAAATTAGATTATATTTTAAATAAATAATTACATGTATCGTACGGTACCTTCTTATAGCAAGTACTGCTATACGAGCTCGAACCCCCACGATTCACATTTGTTTGCTTTTCACGGATTTTTTGTTCCTTTCTGAAGCAATTATGTGTTCTTCAGTTTGAAAATACTCAATTGTCTTCGCCCAGTTATCAACAAGCATACCATCCGGAGGATTGGCCAATGCTCTCGGGATATCTTCATACCCTCCGACCATCTTGAAATATTCTTTTGTGTCGGCTTTACGCTCTCGATAACCTTTTAACAAGGCTGCTTAAAAACTCTTTGTCAATAGATTAGCTTGTGCATCCTGGTACATTTGATTGAGATCAAACTTTGTCTACACAAAAAAAAGTTAACCAAGTAAAAAACAATTATAGTTAACCCTATAAAATATATTTAAATAAATAATTACCGCTAAATGTTGTAATAGAGTGTCCTTTATATCAGGGAAAAATCTTTTCCAACTCCATTTGTCAAAAGGGATCGTCTGCCACATTGTTTTTCCAACTTCTCGGGAAAACATGTCTCCCGCCTCTCCTATGGGATTAAATGTGATATCCCTATCATATTGCATGCCAATTGGTTTCCCCTGGTTCTGTAAGATTGCTTTTTCAAGCTTTATATTTTTAGCTTTTCCTCGAACTTTCCTTCGGGCACGTTCCTCAACTACAAATGTAATTAAAAATTATTACAAACGATATTTAATTTATGATAATTGAACAAAAATAGTAAATAAAAATTCATGATAAGACTTACCGTCCTGCTCGTGCTGGCCAGGACCTCTACCACATGGGAAAGGCGGGTCCTCAGCTCCATCTCCCCTATGTCCACGACCCATGATAGCAGCCATGGTAAACATAAACAAAAGCCAGACTCTCAAAAGTTTTTAAACAATTTTATAATTTTTTTTGTTTTTTTTTCAAATTATAACAATAATTTTTTTTTCAATTATAGCATCCTACTTATACCAAAACCACATACTTTTACATAATACATAAAAGGATGAAATTCACATACTTTTATATACATATACCACATATACACCAAATACAAATAAATACACATACACACAAAATAACATCCTACTTAAACCAAATACACATAATTTCACATATAGATAATAACATCCTATTTATACCAAATACAAAAGTTTCACAATCATATACCACATTTACAACAAACATACATACATTCATATACACACAATAACATCCTACTTATAACAAATACATATCATTTTTACCAAATACTCATATACCACATATGCATCAAATACACATACATTGGCATATATACAACAAATTCACATATATTCAAATTAAAAGTGAAATTAGCAAATGAACTTACCTTTCTTCAAGAAATGGAGTTAGAAATTGGTCCCAAAAGCTTTAACCACACCTAATCCAAAACAACACCACCAAAAACAGATATATGAACAATTTATTACCATTCAATCACTAGATCAAGCTAAAAATCGAAGTTAACATACAAATTGAAAAGGAAATTACAAAATCAACTTACCTTTGTTGAAGAAATGTAGTTAGAAATTTGTCCCAAAAGCTTTAACCACACCTAGATTCTTAATAGGACACAATGTGGGAAAAAATTTGCTTGGAACAAGCAAATAGAAGCTGAAAATCGGAAGAAGCTGGAAATAGCGAAGGAAAGAAGCGCAACAAACAGAAAGCAAATGGAGAAATGAGGGTTCCTCGTGCGTTTTTTTATTTTATTTGCGAGAGGCAATAGCGGCGACACTTTTAGCGGCGACAGGTAGAGCTTTACCGGCAACTTTTAGCAATAGCGGCGACAAACTGGAGGGAAAGGTACTGCGTGTTTTTTCGTTAACTATTAGCAGCGACTTTTTTAACTCTTTAGCGGCGACAAATATGTCGCCGGTATTAGGTTACATAGGATAAGACACCCCACCCGTTGGATTAGATATCTCATCGAACGGTTCAGATATAACAGAGGGGAAAGTGAGGATCCGGGTGCCAACCCTTTACCGGCGACACTATTACCGGCGACAAAGGGTTTTAGCGGCAACAATATCTAGAGTCGCCGCTAAAGCCCCTTGTCGCCGGTAAAGGATATATTTGTTGTAGTGTTCTCAGGAAACTATGATTTCTCAAATAATTCTTCATATATATATATATATATATATATATATATATATATATATATATATATATATATATATATATATATATATATATATATATATATATATATATATATATATATATATATATATATATATATACACACCGTTCATTGAACTTTTATTGAAGTTCAATAAAATGAAGAAAATTGGTAAACAATATATGACAAAGTTTAATTCCATTATACTTTATAAAATTCAATTTACTGTTGATGTTCTAATATATATAACATATATGATAGATTACATGTTTGTTGTCAAGTTGCAAAATATGTTACGGAAAGTTGACGGCAGAGAACAAACATTCTGATTTATATTATTGGCCAATGCAGACATTACCCTTATTCTTAGTAAAAGAACTTTCGTTTTTAATTTATAAAAGAAGGTGTTGACTTGCGATTGCATTTATACATGCCTGTGTTGGATTTCATACTTTACGTAATGGTCAAATCAATCATCATTTCCCCAAACCTATAGTTTTTTGTAACTTCTTCAGCAAATATTGTGAATAAAAGGGGGTAGAATAAACAAATATTTATAGTAAAATGAAAAGGATAAAGAACTGTTTGACTAAGTAATTCCATGCAGGGAGACGTCGATTTATAAACATTTAATACGCAGAAGTCGGTGTCCTTTTCACCAAGTTTAAGCAATCATCTTTATCCCAAAATGGGTGATACAGTAGTCAACTGTAACAAGTTGTTGCTACATGTATAGTATGTGTGCGTGGGTTAGCTTTGAACGTGTATATATACAAGGATAAGTAAATGAAAATATGCATTCAAATTGAAAAATAACTACAAACAGTGTCTACATACATCGTAGCAATGATGAAAAGCAGCCTGTTTCTTGTCGAACTGATTGTTTGGTTCTTGGTTCTGGGAAATGTGTTATCCAATGAGTATACTACTTTCAACAAACTCGTATTGCCCCCAAATGTCACAGGTCCTGCATCCGCTGCCTTAGACCGTGGAGGTAAAGGTCCCTACGTGGCAGTCGCAGATGGTAGAATCCTAAAATGGCAAGGCCCCACAACCGGCTTCCTTGATTTTGCCTACACTTCACCTAACAGGTTGTGCTACTTTGTTTCTTCCTAGCCACGCATTTCACTTTTCACATATGTGGCCGATAATTACATGATTAATATTATATATAGTAAGTGTGCACCAATGAGTAGCTAACTAAGGTTTCCTCCTTAGTCACCAAATGCTACAAGTTCGAATTATTGGTTATGCTGAATAGCTGAAGTACATAACTAATTACTTGATAAATCATGATTTTATTATTTCAGGACGAAGAAATTGTGTGATGGAACAAACGATCTGAAATTAGGAGCAATATGTGGGAGACCAGTGGCTCTTAGCTTCAACTATAAAACGAGTGATCTTTATATCACCGATGCTTTTTTTGGTCTCCTTGTTGTGGGATTCAATGGTGGCCTTGCAACTCAGCTTTCCAGTGGTTTCAAGTACCTTTCTGGTATCGATGTTGAATCATACACAGGAAATGTTTATGTTGTTGACGCTAGCTTGACTTACAACATAAGGTAAATTTTCCAAAAAGCAATGCAAAATCTCCAAAAATAACTAATTCATTATTAAAATAAGGCCAAAGTACATAAAACGAGCATATTTTGTAAATTGTTTAATATATTTTTGAGTAAATTACTGAAATCGTCCCTTTGGTTTGGTCAAAATTATACGTTTGATCCTTAACTTTTTTTTGTCACTCGGATTGTCCCTATGGTTTGCTTTTGTTGCGTTTTTCGTCCCTATTGTTTGATAAAAGTTGCATGTTTGGCCCCTAACTTTATGTATGTAAGGGATGAAAAATGCAACAAAATCAAACCACATGGACGAAAAACACAACAAAATCAAACCACAGGTCTTTCTGACTGATTGTGGGAGCCCAAAAAATATTAAAAGGGCTGCAAATGATGGAGAGTTTTGGGTGGCAGTAGAGAAACAAGTTCAACAGTCCCCGATGTTGAGGGAACCTCATGGGTTAAGGGTGAAAGGGTCTGCAACAGTTATCCAAACGGTGCTTCTTCCCCATTTCTTTAACATGGCTATTGATGTGGTTCAGGAGAGCAATGATGCACTATATGTGGGTTCGAGTGACACTGGTTTTGTTGGTGTTTACACAAACTAGAGTCTTGTTACTAGGCATGGTTGGCAAGAACTCATTGTACTAGTTTATTTGTGATTGTGATGAATATGTTTGGTTCCAGAATACCTGCAACAAATATTTTAGCTAGATCAATTAAGATTTCTAATTAAAAAAAAATAAATAAATAAGATTTCTAATTCATGAAATGCATTTTTTCCATCATACAAGCGTTAAAAATATACACAATTTTAGATTGCAAATATAAGAAATTAACACCAACGTTTTAATAGGGGTTGAAGTAAAAAAAATTTCATATAAATCTAAATTACTAGTGTCATTCGTATTTTAAGTCGGTGTATCTAATAAAAAAAACATTAAAAGAAAAGTTACACTATGTGTCAGAATAGGGACAGTGGCCCGGGACCCCGGCTCGGGCTCCACTAAGATCCACCACTGTAAGAAATCCATGGATATTTTCCAAATAAACGTGCAACAATAACTTAAAGAAGTCACTACTAGAAAACTGTTTCAATAGCTACAGCATAATCCATAGCTATAAGCGGATAAGCACAATCCGTAGCTATAAGCGGATAACTACGGAATTGCTACGGAAAAATGTTTGTAGCATAATCGCTCGTGGCTAAATTATAGCTACGGAATCGCTATGGAATTTTCCGTAGCTACAATAGCTACAAAATAGCTACGGAAATAAATAGCTACGGTTTTCCTACGGAATAGCTACAGAAGTGGATAGCTACGGAATAGCTACGTTTTTTGTAGTTAATCCGTAGCTAATTACTTTTTATTTTAAAAGAAAAAACAATAATTTTTTAAATAAAAACCAATTAATTTGGTCAAAATGAAATAAAAATTCATTACATTAAAACATTACAAAAACATCATCTATACAAAAAAATGTAAGGGCTATTTACACATTACAATAAAAAAACAACTAATAAATATTACAATAAACATCATCTATACAATAAAATAAAAATTTTAGTCAAAGTTAAAACTATGTTGCTATTTACAACACATACAATGCACTGATGAAACTAATTCAACTTTAACTTTGTAAATATCTAGATTAATTATAGTAACTGTAAAACACAATTCATATGAAACTAAAAATTTACATAAAAGCTAATTAATTAACCTTGTGGTTGCGTAAGAAGGTAGGATGCATGGCTGACCATGGTGGACGATGGTAAAAAAGAAATCACTGGTAGACATTTAAGTGTCGTTGTAGCTCCGTTATATGTCTGTTATATGAAATTTAAGTGTTTCTTTTTATTATTATGATGGAATCAAGGAATTGTGCATTCCATTGGAATGAAAAACAATTTGCTTTGTTTTGTGGAATGAAATTATTACCTGTAATCTCCTAATGTCATGTAATCCATGATTCAATTGCATATGATCTAAGTTTCCATTCCTAGTTGAAGTCATTCCAAGACTCGTAGGAGTTGAGATTCCCCAAGTTTAAATCCAGATTGTGATAATTTCCTGCATCATATTACACACAAAGTTGAGTTTCATTGAAATTTATAAAAATAAAAATAAAAATCTGTGAAACCAAAATGAGCTGCAGAAAAAGTCTCCCCTTTTCCAAATTTGGTCATGGTCACCCCTCGGTACTTTGAGTTTCCTCTTGAAAACCCATTGCTATGGCGCCTTAGTAAGCGCACAAATTCTTCTTTGGAAAGATTCTTGATCTGCTAAAATAATACAACAAGAATAAAGTAAACACTAAATAAACAACAATTTGCTCAACAATATCAAATTAAACACCACAGAAAACAGTTGCTGCTGATACAATCTGCAAAAGATGTGAAAACGGAAGAAAATTAAGAACGAAGATAAAGAGGGCAAATAGGAATAGGGCCAAAGTGAATACAACAAAGGCAACAAAACAAATGTTTGTAACTGCTCCAAATCATGGAGGTATACAAATCAAAGTAGAACAAGAAGCACAACTTTGATAAATAGAAATTTAGATTCTATGAACTTATGAATAAAACACTTCATAAGAAAAAAAATCGAGCATGAAGTAATAGAGCAATAGAAATCGAAAAAAAACGAAGTAATCGAGCATTAGAAATCGAAAACACACATTGCGGTTGTATACATGAAGTAAATATCAAAAATAAAATCAAATAAGTTCAGGGTTTTATTTGGAGATGATATCGAATAGCCGAGAATAAAATCGAGCAGTAGACCGCCGGAGATATGCGACTGGGGAATTAGAAATTGAAAACCATACATTTCGTGGAGCGGTGACAACAAGGTCGACCGGTGGTGGTTGCTAAAGCGGTGATGGTGATGTCGATTGCAGATGAGATTGAAGACGAAAAGGTTGAAGAAGAAAAGTTGGGAGATTGGAGGCGTTCGGATTCAGGAGGGAAACGAAACCTGAAAATATTTGGGGGAAAAGGAAGTGGTATTAAGTAAATATCAAAAAATAAAATAAAATAAGTTCAGGGTTTTATTTGGAGATGATATCGAACAGCCGAGAATAAAATCGAGCAGTAGACCGCCGGAGATATGCGACTGGGGACAATATGATTCGAACTCAGATACAGTAAGTAGAATGTCAAGGACTTAACCAACAGGCCGGGCATGCCACATCCACATACAAAGAATACCATAATCGCTTTTAAACAATATAGACTTGCATTCATTTATTATTATAATAATTAATCGGTGGAAGAAGTTCGAAGATGAGACAGTGGAAGGATCGGGAAGAAGTGAAATGCTTTAACCTCTTTAACCCAATTTTATACAAAGTGACACACAAACAAAAATGGAGGGACCGAAAATGTAATTTAAGGGACCAAAACAACGATAAATAGCAATTTAAAGTTACTTTTCAAATTAAAGTTACTTTTAAATAGTATATATGAATACTATTGGGTATAGAAGATTACATCATTGGGCTTTTTGTATTAGTCCAGCATGTATACGGTTTTGGGCCACTCCAGCCGTTTATAATTAGGGTTATAGTGTATATATAGTGCATGCATGCACCATATTAGGTTTGCTCTTGATTTTGTCATTCTAAACATTATTGTAACCCTATCAAACATCTATAGTAGCAATTCTTCATAGAGTTCTTCTGAGGTTGTGGCTTTCTAATCATTCGACAACAGTTTGATTCATATTGTGTTCTTGTTTAATTTACATTCTTGATTTGCATGTTAAGAATCTAATCGCTCTTAAAGACTTTTTAGTCTCATCAAGTGGTATCAGAGCAGGAGGTTGTGTAATTCATATACATCTCTTATGTTTGAAGAAAATCTTTACGGTTTCTGCTTTTATCGAATATGTTGGAGTTGTCATCACTTTATTGACGCTATATTTTTTGTTTTTTATTTTACTCTAACTCAATCTTTACATGTATGATTCTTAACAGGTAAGTAGATCAAGTCATCATGTCTCACGACGAGTCTCAAACCAATCCCATCAATATCTCCAACAACATTGGCTCCACCACAAGGATTCTGATTCTATATACTCATGAATATGAAGTCTGGGCTCTTCATTTTGAAGACTATGTTCTCAGCTCTGAGGATAACGGATATTTGATCTGGGAGGCTATTACTTTGGGTCCTTTCGTTCATTCCGGAACCAATAGAACTATCAAGACACAGAAAGACTACAATCAACTAATGATAGACGTAAAAGAAGTCCCTCAAGATGAGAAGGACAAACTGATTAGCAACGTAAAAGCAATGAGGATGATCAGATTCGCTTTACAATCTGATACCTTTCGTCTGGTGAGTTCTTGTACTACTGCAAATGAGATCTGGGAAAGGCTTAAGGAGTTATATTCCACTGATGCGGATCTCGAGCATTTCATCCAAACTCTTCTACTCTCTAAGTTTGGTGACTTCAAGCAAAAACCAGAGGAAAGTCTTGTTCAAACATTCAATCGTTACAACCACCTTCTCAGCAAGATGATTAAGCACAGAATTGGCAGAGAAATGATCGAGCAAAAGGTCACTTTCATGAATGGTCTAAGACCCGAATGGATGGCGCTGGTTTCAACTGTTAAAGCTCATAAACAGTTCAAGGCTTACTTGTTGGCAAAGCTCGTGGGGATTCTCAAGTCACATGAAAATGTCATGACGAAAGAAGCGAAAGTAGTTTCGGCCATGGGATCCTTCGCCCTTATCTTAAAGAGTAAGAATGTGGTTGAAGAAGAAGCAGAGTCAGATCTTTTTGAATGTGATTTGACTAGTGAAGAGTATGCTCTGATGGTGTCTAACCCCAAACATTTCGAAAGGAAGAAATTTCCATCTACCAAAAATCGAAACTGGCAAGGGAGTTACATCTCCGAGAAGGCGAAGGAGGAGTTTTAAAATACTCCTCAGAAGGAAGAAGAGAAGAAGGAAGGAAAGTTAGTTGGCAACTCTAGGTATGATTGCTACTACTATCACGAGCAAAATCATTTGGCAAAGGATTGCATGTTACAAATGTTAAATGAGAAGAAAGATGGAGAGGATGAGGAGGCTTACCACATGCGTAAGCTGGAGGAGATCAAGAAGAAGAAAACTAATAACAAACATATGCCTGCTTTAATTGTGCAGGAAAATGTAGCTGATGATGAGTTAGATGGTGTAGAGGTTTGGTTTACTGACTCGGAAGATGAAGAAGTTCGCAAGCCCACACATGGCATGTCACACCCCAAAACCAAGAACGGCGGAAACGTTAAGGGGTGGAGGATGTCATGTACAGTATCATAACAGTGTAAAGTAGTAAACAAGCAACAACATCATCCATTGCATTAAAAATAAAGTTTTAATACATGAGTGTTCTTTCATTGTAATAAGACACCAAAATATGTAATCAAAATAAAAGACGAGTCTTGTCTGTGCTCCGTCTTCTCAAAAACTGGTCATCGTACCTATCTATTGGTGACCTGAGAATACAAGTTATTTTGAAAGTGTAAATCAGCATAAAGCTGGTGAATTCATAAGTATTTTAGTGTCATTGATTCGGAAAGCTGTTATGAAAAACATGCAATTGTTGATGAAACATTTGATATAAGTGTGTGAACTCTAGAAAATCTCATATTTCCTACTAGTATAAAAGTAGTCTTCTACCAAGACCTGACTGTTTTGAAAGTAGTCTTCTACCAAGACCTGAATGCTTTGAAAGTACATTTCTGTAACAAAGATGGTTTTTCCCCTGAATGACTATTATTAAAAATATTTAGTCTACCTCATCGTTTATGTGAATGTGTCACAAAATAATAGGTAAAAGGGATATCATATAAGTATTAGTCTACCTCGTCGTTTATGTGAATGTGTCACAAATAACTTAAGTAGGATCCTTTGGTACTAGGATAAACACAACGTGGAAACTTGCCGAAAATGTATTCATCGTAGAAATCCGTTGATGTGCATTTTCCCTACTGTAGCTAACAGTCTTGGGTGTAGAATGGTTAGTCCCGTATGTATATAATAGTATCTACTCATATAAAATGTAATAATATCTCATCATATAGTATCTATGTAACAATATCCATGTAAGTATAACCCTGTAAATGTGTTCATGTAAGTATAACCCTGTAAGCATATCCATGTAAGTGTAATCATGTAAGTATAACCCTGTAAGTGTATCCATGTAAGTGTATCTCTTCATATAGTATTTAGTATAGACTCATGAATGAACTGACTCTGGTGTAATTCCTTGTAATAGGAATAGTGTTTTGTATCCCCTAAACTATTCCTATAATAGTTTACTGGAATGTAATAGATATCCAAGAAGGTTTATACACCCTTGCTACTCAAGAGTGTGGGAAACTGAATGACGAATGAAAGCTCTCATGTCATACATATGTATACGAACATAAGTGTATAGATATGGTTTTGATAAATAAGTTGAAAGTGGTTTTGTAAAACATTGAAGAGTTTTGAACAATAAATAACAATGACTTGATGTCATTTTATAAAACCTTTCTAAAGTAATTCATTTGATAACAAAGTATAACAGAAATGAAAACCATGGTGTTTAACACATTTTGAAGTATGTGAAAACAGTTAGTTGAAAAGACAGTTATAAATCACATGTGATTGATTCTATAACATGTTGTTTACTACTTGTATCCCCCCCCCCCCAATTAAAGCATTTAAAATCATTTAAAAGATTGATTAAGGGGTATGAACTCACCTATAGTTGGTGGTTTGGATGTATTGAATGATGTAGGATGCTAAGTGTCAAGTGTAGACTTGTACACACACAAGGATCCTAATTGACATATAACAACACATATATGTATCTAATTAGTCTTTAAACAACTAATTAACAAAGTTAAGACATCCTAGGACATGTAAAACACCTTATTTAAGTGCTACAAGTCATAAGGATGGCATCTAAGTGTTGTTGGACCTTGCTATGAAGTTTAGAGTTCAAGAGCACCCTTCTTTAGAGTTTTCGGTTTTATGACCATAAGTCATTGAGTTTACGGTCGTAAACCCATGAGTTTACGGCCATAAACTCATGCTTTCTTGACCATTAGTTGTTTTGAAGCTCTACTAGTCCTTAGAAGTTTTTACACTTGAAGTATAAGTTTATGGAAGGGATTAGGGCACCATTTCACTCCTAAATGGAGTTTACAGCCCCTAGACCATTTCCCTTTTGGGTTTATGGCCATACACCCTTATGGATTATGGTCTTTTGCCATTTTCAAGTTCATAATTCATCAAGGAAGGGATCTATGCATGTTACCAAGGCTTAGGAGGGACTAGGGCACATTTTGGCACCCTAAATAGGGTTTACGGTCCAAGAACATCTTGGACCGTAAACACCTTAATCTTGGTGTTTCTTGGCGTTTTCTTTGATGTATGGAAGTGTAACAAGCCTTAAGATACTCTAGGATAGAAGTACTTACAAGATAAAGGCTTGAAATGAGCCAAAAGTCCAAGAACACTAGTGTGTGTTCTTGGTGTTCTTGGTGAAACTTGAAGATCTAGCCTTTTGGAATGATTTCATGGATGGAAGTGTGTTAAAACACTAGATTAAGTAATATACCAACTTAAAAGGGCTAGAAACACTTACTAGATGAAGATCTTGAAGAAATCTTTGGATGATACTTGAGAGGATTTGAGCTTTGTTCTTGAAAGGTGGAAAAAATGGTATAAATGACTAAGTGTCACTTATCTACCCCCTTTCTTAGGGTTTACGACCGTAAACTCCAATATTTTGGAGTTTTGAAGTATTATTGTTACACAATAAACCCTAGGGCATCCTCTCTCCTGATATCTCCTAAAGTGTTAATCCTAAAATACTCAAACTTATTCCAAAAAGCTTGAAAATTAGCAATAATAGTTCTGACTTCTATTGAATTGACATGTTGTACAGAATAGAAATTTCGGGTTGTCACATTATCCCCTCCCTAGAAGGAATTTCGTCCCAAAATTAGAATTTAAGCAAATAAGTAGTTACAAATAACTATGTAAAAAGACGAGGATACTTCAGTTTTATCTAATCCTCACGCTCCCAAGTGAATTCTGGGCCTCGCTTGGCATCCAGCGAACCTTCACTATCGGGATACAGCTCTGTTTTGTTTGCTTGACCTCCTGGTCCATGGTCTCTATAGGTTCTTCAACGAAGTTGAGGCTCTCATTGATCTCGATCTCGGCCAGTGGGATTACGAGAGTCTCGTCGGATAGACACTTTTTCAAGTTCGAGAAGTGGAAGGTAGAGTGTACGTTACTGAGTTCACGCGGTAAATTGAGTTTGTAAGCTATTGGGCCGATTCGGGCAAGAATCTCGAAAGGCTATGTATCATGGATTTAGCTTTCCATGCTTTCTGAAGCGTATCAAGTCCTTCCAGGCTGAGACCTTTAACAGAACACGGTCGGCCACCTGGAATTCCAACGGTTTCCTTCGCTTGTCAGCATAGCTTTTCTGTCGGTCTCTAGAGGCTTTCAATCGTCCACGAATCTAAACGATCTTTTCTGTCATTTCCCTAATGATCTCCGGACCTGTGAGAGTGCTTTTAGGAACTCGTCCTTTAGCTAACTGGGTATCACCCACTTCAGCCCAGCACAGAGGGGATCTGTACTTTCGGCCATAGAGGGTCTCGAATGGAGCTGCCTTTATGCTCGTATGATAACTGTTATTGAAGGAAAATTCTACAAGGGGTAAATGAGTATCCCAAGCTTTCCCAAAGTCGATCACACAAGCTCACAACATATCTTCTAGGGTTTGGATAGTTCTCTCACTTTGTCCGTCGGTTTGTGGATGGTAGGCTATACTCATGTCCAGCCTTGTTCCTAGGGAATTGTAGTGACTACCAGAACCTTGAAGTGAATCTACTATCTCTGTCTGAGATAATGGATATAGGAACACCATGTAGTCGTACAATCTCCCTAATGTAGATTATCGTAAGTTTTTCCATCTTGTCGGTTTCTTTGATGGGTAGGAAGTGTGAAGATTTGGTCAATCTGTCGACGATGACCCATATGGTATCAAGTCCACCCGTTGTCTTGGGAAAATTGGTTATGAAGTCCATAGTGATCCGCTACCACTTCCATTCTGGTATCTTTGGTTGTTGTAGAAGACCAAAGGGTTTCTGGTATTCAACCTTGACCTTAGCGCAAGTAAGGCATTTACTTACGAAGGTAGCAATATCTGCTTTCATGTTAGGCCACCAGTATAGCTTTTTAAGATCCAGATACATCTTATCTGAACGTGGGTGGACGGAATAACGAGTATTGTGTGCCTCGCTCATGACCAAGTCTCTAAAGCCACCGTGTTTTGGTGTCCAGATGTGATCCATGAGGTATAAGGCTCCGCCACCCTTGACTTCTAAATTCTTATCCATCCCACTTAGGGATTCACCCGCCACATTTTCAGGTTTCAAAGCGTTGAGCTGAGCTTCATTAATCTGCGTGGACAATTGTGAATGGATAGTTACAGTCAAATATTTGACTCTACGACCAGAGTATTCTTTCCGACTTAGGGTGTCAGCTACTATGTTGGCTTTACACAGATGATAGCGAATTTCGCATTCGTAATCACTGAGTAGCTCGAACCACCGTCATTGTCTCATGTTGAGCTCTTTCTAGTCGAATGTGTGTTGTAGGCTTTTGTGGTTTGTAAATATCGTGCTTTTTGTACCATACAGGTAGTGTCTCCAGATCTTCAGAGCAAACACAACTGCTCCTAGCTCAAGATCATAGGTGGTGTAGTTAACCTCATGTGTCTTCAGCTGCCTTGAGGCATAGGCGATGACCTTACCTTGTTGCACCAGAACACTGTTGAGCCCCTGATTTGAAGCATCACAATAGACAACGAAGTCTTCTATCCATTCGAGGAGGGATAGTATTGGTGCGGTGCACAAGGCTCGCTTGACCATTTGGAATGCTCTCTCCTGTTTCTCTTCCCAGTCAAAGGCCATGCCTTTTTGGGTCAGTGTTGTAAGAGGTTTCGCTATGTGGGAGAAGTTCTGAATGAACCTGTGATAGTAGCCAGCGAGACCTAGAAATTGACGAATTTTCGTAGGTGTCTTTGGTGCTGACCAGTTCTCAATGGCCTTCATTTTGGAAGGGTCCACGTGTATTCCCTCTTCACTAACCACGTGGCCCAAAAATTCGACTCTTCGAATCCAAAATTTGCACTTAGAGAACTTAGAGCTTCTCTGATCGTAATGTTTCTAAGACTCTGCGGAGATGTTGACCATGTTCCTCCTTATTTTGGGAGTAGATGAGTATGTCATCGATGAAAACGATGACGAATTGATCCAAGTAAGGGCGACACACCCTATTCATTAAATCCATGAATACCGCGGGCACGTTAGTTAATCCGAACAGCATCACTACAAACTCGTAGTGTCCATAATGAGTTCGGAAGGCTATCTTAGGAACATCCTCCTATAACACTCGTAGTTGGTGATATCCGGATCGTAAATCTATCTTCGTGAAGTAGTTAGCTCCTTGAAGTTGATCAAATAAATCGTCAATGCGGGGTAAGGGATAAAGATTCTTTATGGTAAGCTTGTTGAGTTCCCTGTAGTCGATGCACATGCGAAACGATCTGTCTTTCTTCTTGAGGAACAAGACCGATGCTCCCCATGGTGAGAAGCTTGGCCTAATGAATCCCTTCGTGAGAAGTTCGTTAGGCTAACTAGAAAGTTCCTGCATCTCTGCTGGTGGTAGAAGGTAAGGAGATTTGGCTACGGGAGTAGCCCCTTGCACTAAGTTGATTCTGAAATCGACTTGGTGTTGTGGTGGTAATCCCGGGAGTTCTTCTGGAAACATATCGGGAAAGTCGCGTACCTATGGGATGTTCTGAATGTGTTTTACTTCTTGACTCGTATCGACGATGTGTGCGAGGAATGCATGATATTCCTTTTGTAAGCACTTATGGGCTTTGATGCAAGAAATGAGGCAAAGGCTCATACTAGGTTTGTCGCCAAAGATAACTAAGGTTTCGCTTTTAGGAAGGTTAAGACGAATTTCTTTTTCAAAGCACATGATGTCGGCGCGAAGAAGAGTCAACCAATCCATGCCGATAATGACGTTGAAACTTTTAATTTGGGCCGGCATGAGGTCTATCTTGAAAGTATGGCCATCTAAAGTTAGAGTACAAACTACGCATATGCAGTTAGTACTTTCCGTTTTCCTGTTTGCCATTTCTACCGTGAATGATTTATCTAAAGCGCGAGGTTTTTGTTTAAGTAGATGTGCAAATTTATGGCTTACGAAGCTTTTCTCTGCTCCATTTTCGAAAAGTATGCAAGCATATGAGTTATCGAGGAGAAATGTACCAGTAACTATCGTAGGATCAGCTACGGCTTCCTCGTGGCCTATGGCCAGAACTCTTCCTACTCCACCAGCCATCCCCGCCTTATGACAGTTCCTCTTGTTGTGGCCAACCTTGCCAGAACCGTAGCAAGCTTGGCCCATACCGGCGTTAGGAACTTGGGCGGTCGGCCTTGCTGGAGTCTTGCAGAAACGGGCGGTATGCCCCTTACTGTTGCAGTTAGAGCACTGCATTTCTCGGCAAGGTTTGTGGTGATGGAAGGCGCATTTGTTGCACCTCGGAAAATTACCAACATAAGTTTTTGCTGGTAAGGGGTTGACAGGGAAAACAGGGGTTACTTTGCCATCATTGATTGCCACTAGTAGTTGTCTCTTTGAGGATTCTTGTGAAGCCCCACTTTTCCTCTTGTTCCACCCCTTTTTATTGTTGTGGTTGTTGTTTCCCTTTTGTGGCTCGGATGTAGGGATTCTTGAGCTCTGGTGTTTTCCTTGATCTATAAGAGATTGTGCCAGCTCTTTGGCGCTGTCGAAAGTAACAGGCCTGGAAGCTAACACACTTGACTGGATCTGGGGCGACAGTCCCCAGATATATCTCTCTATTCTCTTGCTCTCAAGAGCAACCATGTCAGGGCATAGAAATACCAGATCACATAATCTATTAGTATAGGTTGATATGTCGAATCCCACCATTTCGAGACCCCAGAGTTCCTGCTCGAGTTTTTGAATTTCCCCTCGAGGACTATACTCTCTCATCAACATGGCTTTCAAGTTTTCCCAGCTAATTGAATTTGCCACTACAATAGTCAGAGACTTAACGTGGCCATTCCACCAAGTTAAAGCCCTGTCAGAAAAGGTACAAGTAGCAAACTTGACCTTATTGCCCTCCGGGCAGGCGTAGATTTGAAAGACCGATTCTGTATTTTCAATCCACTACCTTAAGATCATAACCCTACCAGTTCCATTGAAGTTTCGGGGTTTGGCATTCGTAAAATCCTTGTAGGTGCATTCCCGGGGATGCCTACGGCTCTCGCCATGGTTGGAATGATGTGCACCTGTTCCCGATCCACTAGGGATAAGAGTATTGATGTGTGACACGACAGCCACTACGGCCACGGTGAAAGCTGCTTGGAACATAGTAGCATCGAAATGAGGAGGTGGTTGAGGTGGTGGTGGAGGTGGTGGTGGAGTTGGAATAATCGGAGGATTACGCCTTGTTGACTTTCGGGGAGGCATCTTTCAACTATAAGTTTAAAAGATGAGGATATTGATAAGAATTTAATAGGAAAGTTGATGAAAGTGACTCATGGACTAACTCTTCATAGCCCAACAGTACGATTGAATGTAGATCTAGAACTTAATAGATGATAGCATTTGGATAATACTTCCCATGAGATTAGGTACCTGTCAACATTACTGGAATTATAGATGTAACAAGTTCAAGAAAAATGGCCAACAGAAGAAGGCCTTACATCAACCAAAGTGGAAAATTTTGACAGGACTACAACCTAACCAAGACCTAACAGGTCTAAGATTTACAAGGAGAGGGAATTAGACCAGATGTTTACATAACTAGGTTATATCCAAAAGAGAAGTTGATGAGATTCTATCGGCGATGAGAACTACTAGAGTGAGTTCTTGATTCCCACAGAAGGCGTTCCATGTCCCTCACACGCCTGTCAGACCTTACTAATTGAGCTCGAAGTTCCCTGACATCAGCTTGGGTTCCAGCAAGTTCTCTCTGCAGATCTATATTGTGGACCAGAGTCCTTTCATGAGCAGACTCTAGTTGGCGAATGCAGACTATGTTTACGCCTGAGTTGGCGTCAATCTCCACGACTCGATCGATAGTCGCTTGACCCAGTATCGTGTTCCGAGAGATCCTACGAACCATGACGGGTAGGACTCTGTCAGCTGAACCTCCCTCAGTGAGGTTGTAGAAGCTTCCGTCTCCATTTTAAGGGATGGGTTGACCCTGTTCCTGACTCCATCTATTCAAGTTTGTGGCCCACAGAGGTTTGGGTCCTTCAAATGTTGGGTGAGGGTTCAGGTTTGGGTTTTGAGCAGCTGGGGGTAGGTTGTTGACTTCAGGCTCCGAGTCAGAACTATCAGAAAAGCCTTCAACATGGTGATCATCCAAAGGGATTGGGTGATCAACTTCTGGTTCTTCCTCTAGCCATCCAGCATTGCTTTGGTTTGGGAAGTACGGGTCGCCGTGGGGATGGAATCCAGCCATGATATCTACGCGAGAAAAGGGATATAAGAAATAACTAATTAGACGAACTAACTAAGATAATTATAAGATGATATTTATCAGTTGCTTCAATAATTTTTTAGTGCATACCAGTTATATGTATTTAGGATAGGATAGACCTTCGAATAAGTGACCCTAACCCTAAGCCCCCAACCCAACGAGGACATGACATAAAGCAAAGATTCATAGATTCTAAGTCTATGACATCCTAGTACATATAACCTTAGTGTATCCACTAAACAACTATTGACATACTAATAAAAATCTATTTAGTTCTCAAATAAGTAATTACAGTAACACTAAATACCCCTATGGTATTTCATTGTGGTCGTGTTGGTAAGTTTTTAGACTTGTTGCTACATCACAACCATTCTTGGGCATATGCTAATCACTCCTCGGACCAGCATAGTTGATCAGGCTATGCCACTCCCAGGACTGACCATACATCCCCAAGCTTACTTGTGATATTCAACAATCGTAATACTTTTGTTCTTGTCATTGTGACACTGATTTTAGTATGAATGCAAGCATGTATACTTAATTAAATATTTTATTATTTAAAAGAATAAACTCTTGGTCAGAGTATTTTATTCCCATTGTATTTATAGTCCGTGTATCTTTTATGGGTTGATACACTCAATTCATTATAAACAAAGCTCTGATACCAATCTGTCACACCCCAAAACCAAGAATGGTGGAAACGTTCAGGGGTGAAGGACGTCATGTACAGTATCATAACAGTATAAAGTAGTAAACAAGCAACAACATCATCCATTGCATTAAAAGTAAAGTTTTAATACATGAATGTTCTTTCATTGTAATAAGACACCAAAATATGTAATCAAAATAAAAGAAGAGTCTTTTCTGTGCTCCGTCTTCTCAAAGCCTGGTCACCGTACCTGTCTACTGGTGACCTGAGAATACAAGTTATTTTGAAAGTGTAGATCAGCATAAATCTGGTGAATTCATAAGTATTTTAGTGTCGTTGATTCGGAAAGCTGTTATGAAAAACATGCAATTGTTGATGAAACATTTGATATAAGTGTGTGAACCCTAGAAAATCTCATATTTCCTACTAGTATAAAAGTAGTCTTCTACCAAGACCTGACTGTTTTGAAAGTAGTCTTCTACCAAGACCTGAATGCTTTAAAAGTACATTTCTGTAACAAAGATGGTTTTTCCCCTGAATGACTATTAATAAAAATATTTAGTCTACCTCATCGTTTATGTGAATGTGTCACAAAATAATAAGTAAAACGGAAATCATATAAGTATTAGTCTACCTCGTCGTTTATGTGAATGTGTCACAAAATAAAGGTAATGATCTAATAACTTAAGTATTATCCTTTGGTACTAGGATAAACACAACGTGGAAACTTGCCGAAAATGTATTAATCGTAGACATCCGTCGATGTGCATTTTCCCTACTGTAGCTAACAGTCTTGGGTGTAGAATGGTTAGTCCCGTACGTATATAATAGTATCTACTCATATAAAATGTAATAATATCTCATCATATAGTATCTGTGTAACAATATCCATGTAAGTATAACCCTGTAAATGTGTTCATGTAAGTATAAACCTGTAAGCGTATCCATGTAAATGTAATCATGTAAGTATAACCCTGTAAGTGTATCCATGTAAGTGTATCTCTTCATATAGTATTTAGTATAGACTCATGAATGAACTGACTCTGGTGTAATTCCTTGTAATAGGAATAGTGTTTTGTATCCCCTAAACTATTCCTATAATAGTTTACTGGAATGTAATAGATGTCCAAGAAGGTTTATACACCCTTGCTACTCAAGAGTGTGGGAAACTGAATGAAGAATGAAAGCTCTCATATCAATACATATGTATATGAACATAAGTGTATAGATATGGTTTTGATAAATAAGTTGAAAGAGGTTTTGTAAAACATTGAAGAGTTTTGAACAATAAATAACAATGACTTGATGTCATTTTATAAAACCTTTCCAAAGTAATTCATTTGATAACAAAGTATAACATAACTGAAAACCATGGTGTTTACCACATTTTGAAGTATGTAAAAACAGTTAGTTGAAAACACAATTATAAATCACATGTGATTGATTCTATACCATGTTGTTTTCTACTTGTATTCCCCCCCCCCCCCACAATTAAAGCATTTAAAATCATTTAAAAGATTGATTAAGGGGTATGAACTCACCTGTAGTTGGTGGTTTGGATGTATTGAATGATGTAGAATGCTAAGTGTCAAGTGTAGACTTGTACACACACAAGGATCCTAATTGACATATAATAACACATATATGTATCTAATTAGTCTTTAAACAACTAATTAACAAAGTTAAGACATCCTAGGACATGTAAAACACCTTATTTAAGTGCTACAAGTCATAAGGATGGCATCTAAGTGTTGTTGGACCTTGCTATGGAGTTTAGGGTTCAGGAGGACACTTATTTAGAGTTTTCGGTTTTATGACCATAAGTCATTGAGTTTACGGTCGTGAACCCATGAGTTTACGGCCGTAAACTCACGCTTTCTTGACCATGAGTTGTTTTGAAGCCCTACTAGTCCTTAGAAGTTTTTACACTTGAAGTATAAGTCTATGGAAGGGATTAGGGCACCATTTCACCCCTAAATGGAGTTTACGGCCCCTATACCATTTCCCTTTGGGTTTACGGCATTAAACCTTATGGATTATGGTCTTTTTCCATTTTCAAGTCCTTAACTCATCAAGGAATGGATCTATGCAAGTTACCAAGGCTTAGGAGGGACTAGGGCACACTTTGGCACCCTAAACAGGGTTTACGGTCCAAGAACATCTTGGACCGTAAACACCTTGATCTTGGTGTTTCTTGGCGTTTTCTTTGATGTATGGAAGTGTAACAAGCCTTAAGATACTCTAGGATAGAATTACTTACAAGTTAAAGGCTTGGAATGAGCCAAAAGTCCAAGAACACTAGTGTGTGTTCATGGTGAAACTTGAAGATCTAGCCTTTTGGAATGATTTCACGGATGGAAGTGTGTTAAAACACTAGATTAAGTAATATACCAACTAAAAAGGACTAGAAACACTTACTAGATGAAGATATTGAAGAAATCATTGGATGATACTTGAGAGGATTTGAGCTTTGTTCCTGAAAGGTGGAAAAAATGGTATAAATGACTAAGTGTCACTTATATACCCCCTTCCTTAGGGTTTACATCCGTAAACACCATTGTTTAGGCCGTAAACTCCAATCTTTTGGAGTTTTGAAGTATTATTGTTACACAATAAACCCTAGGGCATCCTCTCTCCTAATATCTCCTAAAGTGTTAATCCTAAAATACTCAAACTTATTCCAAAAAGCTTGAAAATTAGCAGTAACAGTTCTGACTTGTATTGAATTTACATGTTGTACAAAATAGAAATTTCGGGTTGTCACATGGCAGGGCATTCGTTGCCTAGGAAAAAAGTTCTGCGTGTGCTGGCAAATGTTTGATGGTGACAGTTGGTGTGTCACAAATGAGAGACTGCACAACAGATGGCGGGTGTGAAGAAGCGAAGGAGAGGGAAGAGAAATGCTTTACTACGAAACCCGTCGGAGAGCAGATCAACGAGTGTGATCAGTTGATCAAGAAGGTAAATTCCATCCTTGAATCTCTTAAAATACTTGTTTCTAACTATGAAAAAGAATTAAATGATTTAAAATTCACCTTCTCTAATTTAAGTGGTAGCCTAAAACAAACTCGCCTCACGAATTCTAACCTAACTGATCAAATCAGTAGGGTGTCTTCCAAGAGTGAGGAACTAAGAATGTGGATAGAGAAGAAGGAACTAGAGTTAGTTAGGGCGAGAGATGAATTAATTTACTTGCAACGTGGCAATTTGAAAATTTTGAAACAACGGAATATTTTTTACTTAATTGCTAAACGTCTTTATTCCAATATAACTCAATTACATTAAGATTGTGAAATTGGCGAAAAAATTTACAAGATGATTTTGCCTTTCCTTGAATTAAATGAGGACGAAATCGATGCTGACTGCTATAATTATGAATCAATTGTTTCGTAAGAAGAAACCTCTGAAGCCTACATAATTGAACTGGACAAAATTGATTCATTTATTAACTCCAAAGACCACAAGGACATGCTCAGAAACTTACTAGATAAAAATGACAAATTGAAAATAAAAACCGAAACTGTACAGAAATTTGATTCCTCGGGTTTTAAGTTGTGTTCAGATAACAAGATTAATGCTGGAAATACATTTGAATTTGATGAGGACAGTGACATGAGTGAAATATCTGTAGAGGACGAAGTTGAATGTTCTGAATTTATTAAAACCAAACCTAAACCAACAAAAGTCCTTATATCCAAAAGCTTTGTTGAGTTCGCTAGACTGTCTAAATACAAGATCAAAGTCCTAAAAGAGAAGATTGTGGTACACCAAAAGGTAGAAACCATACCAAATCAAGTGTACGCTACCACTGGAGTTACCAAGGGTCAAACAGTTGAACTAACAACATTGGTCGATGAAGACGATGCCGACGGATGTGATGATTATTTTTGGTCAGCCCCAATCAACAATGTCGATGAAACAAAAGGACTATCAGAACGAACCTCTTGGAGAGTGAAAGGCCGTTATGTCGCAGAACGAATAAACAAGCCATCAAGCTTCGAGAAGGGTAGTACAAGTGGTACTAAGGGAGTTCAAAGCAAAACCAAAAGTACAAGCGAATCTCATTCAGCAAGAAGCGAAACTAAAGCAAGGAAACCAAAACCAATTGTGAATATTCACAAATCATCCAAGCAATCCACAGAGCAAAAACGTTAGCGAAATAGGAGATATAAGAAAAATCTCAATGAGAGGAAGCAGCTTTGGCAATCCCAAAACTCCAACTATGTGCGCAAAGAAAAGTCTTCCAGTCAAAAAGCGAAAGCACATTCATAGGCGAAACCCACACAGTGTTCACATTGTCATTTTTGTGCTTCACAGAAACCAAAGGTAAGTTTCGCTCATAAGTCATTAGTTCCTAAATGGCTCTCTGAGGAACCCAATTCTCCTCACTCTCAATCACAGAAAACTCCATGTTAAAGGGAAGGGAAAGCTCGTCTCAGATTCTGAAGTTCAAACAAAGAAGACGACCACTAACACTAGGAAGGATAAGAGAGAATTAGTAAATAATCAACATAAAGAAAAACAAACTGATTCAAAACAAAACGAATAACAAAATCAAGGTTTTCACCATTAAAAGGAAAGACGAAACCACTTTAATAAAACGAGTGTATTTGGTTGATTCTTCTATTACTTTTCCTTGTTCTGTATAAGGCTAACAAGGACCCAAACAACTTTGGGTTCTTAAATTTGCTTGATTTTTGCAGGTTATACATGATGAGTAGTTTGACAACGAATGGTATATTGAGAGTGGCTGCTTGCAGCACATGATAGGAAGAAAGGAAGAGTTGATAGAGTTTCGGGCTCTTAAAGATGGTGGATGTGTAAAATAATGGAAATAATTCCTTTGGAAAGATAAAGGGTTATGGGATGATCACAAATGGAGATTTTTCGATCCGAAATGTGGATTATGTGAAAGGATTACAACACAATATGATTAGTGTTTCACAATTAATTGTGGGGACTGGACTAAAAGTATCCTTTGACAATGTAGGATATTAGATAATAGAGAAAAAAACGAAAGCAGTTCTACTGAACTCTCAGCGAAAAGAGGAAATGTATCCCTTAAACTTAAACCCGATAAGAGGGAAGCCTGCTATATGCCTGCTAACGAAAGCTCATTCTGATGATAGCTAGCTATGGCACAAAAGACTTTCGCACCTCAACTTCAAAGACATCAACAAGCTTGTTCTTGGTGATCATGTGCGAGGGCTTCCTCTCTTATAGTTTGAAAAAGATCATCTTTGTGTTGCATGCGAAATGGGGAAACAAAGCAGAAAAAGTCATCTAACTCGTGTAAACACGAAGATCATTGAACCTCTTGAACTTCTACACATCGACCTTTGTGGACCTTCTGCAATTGAAAGTGTTGGTGGTAGTAAGTACATACTAATAATTGGTTATGATTTTTCACGTTTTACTTGGGTGTATTTTCTTAAACAGAAATCAGAGGCTACTCCAAAGCTAAAGATCTTTATAAAGCAAGTGGAAGTTCAGTTACAAAAGATGGTTCGCAACATCAGAATCGATAATGGGCTGGAATTCAAAAACAATGAGTTTGAAGAATTCTTAGCTGAAAAGGGAGTAACTCACAACTTCTCTGCTCCCTATACTCCACAGCAGAATGGCATAGTTGAAAGTCGAAACAGTTCCTTGTGCAAAGCAGCTCGAACCATGCTCAGTTTCACATGCTTACCTATGTATTTCTAGGCTGATGCAATCGCCAATGCTTGCTACACTCAAAATAAATCCTTCTTGAATAAGCGATTTACTCTTACTCCATATGAAATTTTAAATAATCACAAACCTAACGTCAAGTTTTTCCATGTATTCGGTTCCAGGTGTTTCATCTTTAATTCTAAAGAAAACCGAAACAAGTTCGATGTGAAAGCAGATGATAGTATCTTTTTGGGTTATTCGCTAACCTCCAAGCCATATAGGGTTGTTAACAAACGCTCCAAGAAAATAGAAGAAACCTATTATGTCACGTTTGACGATAATTATCTGAAAAAGCTTCAATCAAGCGAAGGTCAAACGGAGGAAATCTTTCCTAAGATAGGTCAAGTCATAGTGCCCATATCCAATCTTTTTGAAGAATACATGCTACTTTTTGATGAGCCAGAGAAGACAATTAACTCTGAAGTTAAAGAAGAAGATAATAAAGTCAATAAAGTAAAGAAGATAATCGATGATACCACAAAAGAAATGGAAAGCGAACCTTCAGACTCAAGCGAACCTCCAAAAGAAAGCACTCCATTGCAGGGGGAGAATTCGTCTACAGCAAATAACTCAAATTTACCTTTCCAGGGGAGAACCCATATCCAACCACGACCCATGAAAGTCCACTCGAGGGGGAGGATTCTGAACCTAATGTTAAAACTACCTCATCATTTGAGGGGGGGGGGGAATCAAAATATGAATGATGAAGAGGATGTTCAATCAGAATTCGAAGAGGAAGTCAATGCTGAACTGGATCCTGCTTATGATCAAAACTACCCTCCACTGACAAAATGGACAAAAGATCATCCAAGAACTCAATTTATTGGTGAATCATCTTAGGGAGTTCTTACACACTCTCAACTGAAAGCGAAGCAAACGACGTTATTCTCTCAAGTGGAATATTGCATGTTTACTTCGTTCGTCTCCAAAATAGAACCGAAAATAGTTAATACTGTACTCGATCACTCTGATTAGGTACAAGCTATGCAGGATGATCTCAATGAGTTTGAACGAAACAAGGTTTGGAGATTGATTCTCATACCACCGGATGCATCTGTGGTCAGTCTAAAATGGGTGTTTCGCAATAAAATGGATAAAGAAGGCAACATCATAAGGAACAAAGCAAGACTTGTGGTGAAAGGATATTGTCAGGAAGAAGGGATAGACTACAAAGAAACCTTCGCACCTGTTGAGAGACTAGAACCGGTTCGTATTTTTCTAGCATATGCAGCACACAAGAATCTTGAGGTGTTTCAAATGGATGTCAAATGTGTTTTCTTGAATGGTGAACTGGAAGAGATTGTATATGTCGAGCAACCACCGGGTTTCGTGAACGATAAATTTCCCAATCACTGCTACGTTTTCGATAAAACCGTTTATGGTCTAAAGCAAGAGCCAAGAGCCTGGTATGAAACACTAACTTGCTTTCTTAAATTGTCAAAATTCAAACAAGGTTCAGTTGGCCCAACCATCTTTCGTAAGCAAGATGGTGACCATCTAATGATCATCCAAATTTATGTTGATGACATCATATTTGGTTCTACGAATCCTAGCTTAACAGTTGAGTTTCGTAATTTGATGGAGACTAAATTTGCGATGAGCTCAATGGGTCTAATTAACTTTTTCCTTGTGTTAAATATTAGACAGGGACCAGAATGCATTTTTATCAATCAGGAGGCTAACACAAAGACATTACTAGCAAAGTTCGGAATGATAGGAGACTTTAGAGTGAAGGTTCCAATGGCATTCGGAACGAATCTAACACCATCTCTGGATAAACCGGCTGCTGATATGACACTCTATCGCCAAATGATAGGGTCTCTAATGTATCTTACAGCTAGTAGACCATATATTATGTTTTTTGTTTGTTACTATGTCGGGTTTCAAACCAATCCATGCGAACCTCACATGGTGGCAGTTAAGAACATCTTCTGATACCTGAAGCGAACCTCATCTCTCGGCATATGGTATCCAGCGAAGTCAGGATTTTTCGTTCAAGCATTCTTTGATGCCGATCTCGGAGGATTTGGTCTAGATAGGAAAAGCACAACTGGCGGTTGTCAATTTATGGATGGAAAACTTGTCAGCTAGCGGTCCAAGAAACAAATGTGTGTCTCCTTATCCACAACCGAAGTTGAATATATAGTCGCTGCATCTTGTGCTTCGCAGGTCATTTGGATTCAAAGTCAGTTAAGAGACTATGGCCTAAACATGAAGTGAATCCCACTCTGTTGTAACTATGAAAGTGCAATCCAAATATTTCACAACCTAGTGCAACACTCAAAGACAAAACACATAGAACTGAGGTACCACTTTATCAAGGATCATGTGCAAGAAGGTAACATTGAAATTCATTTCGTTCGTTCCGCTGATCAATTAGCTGACACATTCATGAAAGCCTTGCCTGAAGCAACCTTCAATAGAATACTCCAAGGCTTAGGAATGATGGAAGTCGAATATGTTCTGAAATTGCCTTCGCTTCCATAAGTGTCACTTTCACTTTCGCCTCGTTAAATTTGTAACAAGCGAAATAGAGCGAACGCTCAGTCTATTTCAGTTCCGAATTTTTCAGGCACAGAAATGTACCATACGCTCAGTATATTTTGCTTCATCCATTCAAAGGCAAACGTTTAGTTGAATCTTTCTGTATACTTTTTGTAAATTATTTTTCCTTTCTGTTTTTTATTTCTTTTTCAGAAAAATCAAAAATACGAAAATATTATTTCCTTTCTGTTTATATTTCTTTCTCAGAAATATCAAAAATGCAAAAATATTTTCTTTTAATTGTTTAAACTAGATTATTACACATTTGCTGCTTGTCTAAACAATGTATCATGAGGAAGGTATAAACTCTCAATCTATATACTAGTTAAGTGTCCTTAAAAGTATGTTGTTGTCTGTTGGCCAAAGCCTAACTCGACTCTATAGTGAAGCCTTAATGGATCGATATATACAAATCGTTTCTTCCCAATTAGGCTGCTAAATTCACTTAAGTCATGAGCTACCATACTCTTCTCACATTGAGTTAAGAGTTGCCTGCTTGATCACTTTCATATAGCAAAGGTACTTACAGTTCTTTAACCACCTCACCATTTTTTCTCCATTACTTTCGATTCCATGAAGGTAACCCTTGAGACTCTCAGTGTGTACCACTGAGGTTTATGGTTACACAACATTTGTGTTAATGATCTTAGTTTCATTTCACCGTGATCTAAGTGAAACCCACAATCCAATACCTTTCATGAATTAACGGTGAACAATTAAATGTTGTAGTTTTTCACCCATGTATTAACGAAACCACTCATGTGGTATGTACCACGAAATCTCTTTTATTTTTGTGAGATCTTTATGAAATTGTCTAAAACTAAGGCATTTCTTCCCAAAAAGATCCAGTTTTATTTTGTTTCTAAGATTTATGCTACTTCAGCAAGTCACTGAAAAAGATTCAACCCTACTTGATGTTATAGGCTACACCAACCACACAAGTACTTCACCTAACTTTCGGTCTTATATCAAGACACGATGTTCGGTTGAAGCTAAAAGCCACCCTTATAGCCTAATACTGAAAAGATGTCTTTCAATGCTTCTTAATAAGCATTTGATCGTACTTCTATGGGAAACCACATAGACACTTCTAAGTCTTTATTGACTTTGAAGGAAGAGATTCATGTCCGAGATCATCAGTTTCATGTCTCTAATGACATCACTGTCATCCTAAATAAATAATTTGCTTGATTTCTTTATCTTTGGCACACTCTTGCACGAAAATCTTTATGATTTTCTAGAAGTCTTAACTGTGGCTCTAATGGCACTTTTCAGTTCTACAGTCTCGCTCTTAATTCAATGGTGTTCTTATATGTAATGAAGGTGAAGGTAACTCAGTCTATTTATTTGGACTATGCAATGAAAGACGGATTTGTTTCTTTGAAAGGAATTTGAACCGTTAAGATCAGGTGAAGAGGCGGTAAAGGGATAAGTTTTGAATAAAGGCACGTGGCCAATGAAACGTCACCTACCATCATGCCGCCTGACATGCTTTTTTTTAGGGTAACAGTTGTCAAATCACATCTAATCAGACGCCGTTCCAGAAAATCTCACTCATGTCATCATTACCGATTTTCTCTCTCATGGTAATCATATAAAAGGATTTCTCATAATTCTTTTTCTTCTTTACCAGTTACAAAAACCCTCGAGCATTCAAAAGCCAAAAACTCTCTCTAATGTTCCTCTTCCTAACCAAGCTTCAGCAATGGCAAAATCATCTTCAGGTCAAGAACACACTACTCAATCCACTCTCCTCACGATCAAACCCAACCAGAACCTGATCATCGATTTGGTGCCTTTCAAGTATGATGCATTCATGCTCCAGATCGTCGAATGCCTGAAATACTCGCCACTGGTAATCGCTTTAACCAAGGTCGATCTTGTTCCCATGTCACTCTTATCATAGGTTTACTCTTCAGCAAAGTATGTCAAGGATGAAGAACGTATTATGTTCGAGATTTGCGATAAGAAAACTTTTGTCTCCAAAATTAGATTTTGCTCACTTTTAGGGCTACCTTATACGGACTCCATGGTGAATCCTGACTCGATTACTACAGCTTAGATCTTCGAAATGTTCTACAACATGGGGTATACTGATCTTCTCTCCACTATCACAAAGGTTAAGAAATATAGTCTCCCTCCTCAATGGAATGGGTTGTTTACCCTTCTCTTTAAGGGTTTTTCTGAACGAGTAGTTGGATCCGATGGTGCTAGCAAAGCCTTCATGACCATTCTCTATGGTCTATACCATGGCATCAATCTTGATTATGGGTCTATTCTCTGGACTCAATTGGTTCAAAGTATGAATTCATCTTCTCTTCACACCGAGATTTCATGTGGGAGATTCTAGACCATCATTACCCAAAGGGCCATGGAGAAATTTCAAGTCTCAGTCATGACGGATTCTTTAGTGTCTGCAATTGCTACTTTCCACACCACAAAGATCATCATGGCTGATTCTTCCAAGTTTTCATTCATCGGTTCAATCCCTGAGACAATGTACAGGTGTGTAACTGAGGCTAGTAACATCATTTCTGAATACAAGATACAATCATTTTCGGGTCCAAGGCCACTTAATCCAGATATGCAACGTTCCGTTGAAATTAAACTATAAAAAATGACTATAAAATGTTTAAAAAAAAATAGGATTTGATAAAATGTGATATTTAGAAATTAAACTGTATAAATATGATATTTTTAATGCTTATTAAGGGCATATATAAATTTTTTGCAGTTCAATGGACAAACCAAATAGCTTGTAGTCCAGCGGTGATACTAGTATCAGTAGAAAGTCTCCTTTACCCATAGGTAGAGGATTCGAGTCTCGCTGATGACAAAAGATTTGTTTAGAGGTAAAGTAGAAAGTGTATGCTTTTGTGGACCATTTAAGTTCGCAAATTCCGCTTAAGTTGTGGACCATTGTGTGACCAAGGAATTTGATGCGTGGAGTTGATTCTCAACAATATCTAACACAATATCATGGATGAAATCGTCTATCATTATGAAAGTGTTTGATAAAATTTAGGAGCGGTTATAATGCATCGTTTAATATCATTAGACAGAATATCTACTTCATATTCAATGATTCAATCATACTCGGATGTCATCTTGTGGTCCAATAAATAGTTTTAATATTTCATATTCATTCCACCAAAACTAAAGTGCATCCATAATGTATTGAACTTCATAAAGTTTAACGGATTGACACATTGTCTTTCTACAATCTATACAATTCTAATCATTTTTTCTTATAATACATTAAACTCTACAAAGTTCAATAGAATATTACAAAATGTAATTTATAGTATATATTTAAGAATTAAATTTTTTTTTATTGATGAGTTCATTGTTCATTGAATTCCAAATTTATTGAATGTCAATATGAAATTTCACAATGGTGGGATGTTATCTATTGAATGACACTTAAACTTACCACTTCATTTTATTCTCTTATTAACGTCACTATTGTGGATACTCTAACATCCAGAGTTTATAGGAGAATAAGAAAATTTTATTAACATAAAATGGTTAAAATTTGATAATTATTTATTATTGTTTTTTTTAAATATACCTTTCATTGAAGTATTATTGAAGTTCAATAAAACGAAGAAAAAACGATATATGACAAATGAGATAAATATTTGGATTAATTCCATTATACTTTATAAAATTCAGTTTACTGTCGATGTTCTAATATATATAATATATATGACATATTACAAGTTTGTTGTCAAGTTGAAAAATATGTTACGGAAAGTTGACGGCAGAGAACAAACATTCTGATTTATATTATTGGTCAGTGCAGACATTACCCTTATTCTAAGTAAAAGAACTTTCGATTTTAATTTATAAAAGAAGATGTTGACTTGTGATTGCATTTATACATGCCTGTGTTGGATTTCATACTTTACGTAATGGTCAAATCAATCATCCTTTCCCCAAACCTATAGTTTTTGGTAACTTCTTCAGCAAATATTGTGAATACAGATAATAGATGTATACTCCCTCTCTGATTAGCAAAGTTTGTTTCTATAAAATGATTCTCAATATCGCAAATTATGTGACATGCTTTAAGTAATTTAATGAGTTAGATTCCTACACATTTCATTCAATGTGCAGTAACAAGCGTGTGGATATCAAAAATTATACTCTTTTCATGCATTTATATATGTAACATGTAAAAAGGCTAGTAATCATTCACGAATAAAGGGTATATATATATGAACAACGTACGCAAATGTATAACAGGGGGGTAGAATAAACAAATATTTATAGTAAAATGAAAAGGATAAAGAACTGTTTGACTAAGTAATTCCATGCAGGGAGACGTCGATTTATAAACATTTAATACGCAGAAGTCGGTGTCCTTTTCACCAAGTTTAAGCAATCATCTTTATCCCAAAATGGGTGATACAGTAGTCAACTGTAACAAGTTGTTGCTACATGTATAGTATGTGTGCGTGGGTTAGCTTTGAACGTGTATATATACAAGGATAAGTAAATGAAAATATGCATTCAAATTGAAAAATAACTACAAACAGTGTCTACATACATCGTAGCAATGATGAAAAGCAGCCTGTTTCTTGTCGAACTGATTGTTTGGTTCTTGGTTCTGGGAAATGTGTTATCCAATGAGTATACTACTTTCAACAAACTCGTATTGCCCCCAAATGTCACAGGTCCTGCATCCGCTGCCTTAGACCGTGGAGGTAAAGGTCCCTACGTGGCAGTCGCAGATGGTAGAATCCTAAAATGGCAAGGCCCCACAACCGGCTTCCTTGATTTTGCCTACACTTCACCTAACAGGTTGTGCTACTTTGTTTCTTCCTAGCCACGCATTTCACTTTTCACATATGTGGCCGATAATTGCATGATTAATATTATATATAGTAAGTGTGCACCAATGAGTAGCTAACTAAGGTTTTCTCCACAAGTTCGAATTATTGGTTATGCTGAATAGCTGAAGTACATAATTCTAATGACTTGATAAATCATGCTTTTATTCTTTCAGGACGAAGAAATTGTGTGATGGGACAAATGATCTGAAATTAGGACCAATATGTGGGAGACCAGTGGCTCTTAGCTTCAACTATAAAACCAGTGATCTTTATATCACCGATGCTTTTTTTGGTCTCCTTGTTGTGGGATTCAATGGTGGGCTAGCAACTCAGGTTTCCAGTGATTTCAAGTACCTTTCTGGTATCGATGTTGAATCATACACCGGAAATGTTTATGTGGTTGACGCTAGCTTGACTTACAACATAAGGTAAATTTTCCAAAAGCAAAATCTCCAAAAATAACTAATTCATTATTAAAATAAGGCCAAATTCCATAAAACGAGTATAGTTTGGAAATTGTTTATTATGTTTTTCAATAAAACAACTACATAAAACTTTCATTTCATAAAAATGGCTATAATTTGGAATTTGTTCTGTTAACCACCTCAAAGAATTTTTTATGGTTTAACAATTAAAACATATTGAAATTCCTTGTAAAAAGTATACAACCTTAGATATAAAAATAATCTTCACATGTTTATTTATTTATTTTACTTTTTTTTTTTTTGTGCAGAGATATGACACAACCAGGGTTTAAGCCTGACTCTACTGGAAGGCTCTTGAAATACAATCCAAGAACTCAACGGGTAACAACTTTGTTAAGTGGACTCTCAGGAGCAGGTGGTCCTTCGGTTAGTAGTGATCGAAAATATGTTTTGGTTCCAGAGTACGTGAACAACAAAATCCAGAGGCATTGGCTGCAAGGACCAAATAAAGACACAAACGAGGTCTTTCTGACTGATTGTAGGAGCCCAAAAAATATTAAAAGGGCTGCAAATGATGGAGAGTTTTGGGTGGCAGTAGAGAAACAAGTTCAACTGTCCCCGATGTTGAGTGAACCTCAAGGGATAAGGGTGAATGGGTCTGCAACAGTGCTCCAAACGGTGCCTCTTCCCCATTTCTTTAACATGGCTCTCGATGTGGTTCAGGAGAGCAATGATGCACTATATGTGGGTTCGAGTGACACCGGTTTTGTTGGTGTTTACACAAACTAGAGTCTTGTTACTAGATATGGTTGGCAAGAACTCATTGTACTAGTTTATTTGTGATTGTAATGAATATGTTTGGTTCCAGAATACCTGGCAACAAATATTTTAGCTAGATCAATTAAGATTTCTAATTAATGAAATGCATTTTTTCCATCATACAAGCGTTAAAAATATACACACAATTTTAGATTGCAAATATAAGAAATTAACGCCAACGTTTTAATAGGGGTGGAACTAAAAAAAAATTCCAAATAAATCCAAATTACTAGTGTCATTCGTATTTTAAGCCGCTGCACCTAATAGAAAAAACATAAAAAAAATAAAAAAAATTACACTACGTGTCAGAATAGAGGCAGTGGCCCGGGACCCCCGGGCTCCACTAAGATCCGCCACTGTAAGAAATCCATGGATATTTTCCAAATAAACGTGCAACAATAACTTAAAGAAGACACTACTAGAAAACTAGTTCAATAGCTACAGCACAATCCGTAGCTATAAGCAGATAGCTACGGAATTGCTACGGCAAAATGTATGTAGCATAATGGCCCGTGGCTAAATTATAGCTACGGAATCGCTACGGAATTTTCCGTAGCTACCATAGCTACAGAATACCTACATAAATAAATAGCTACG